>NW_006920882.1:448983-519649 GCF_000417875.1 Pseudozyma flocculosa PF-1
CTGGCGGCGCTGCTCAAGGCGCCCGGCCTGCGCTTCTTCAACCGGGTCGAGGAGCAAAACTGCCTCGCCATGCTCGTCTTCTGCACCATCCTGTGGGCGACCGAGGTGATCCCGCTGTTTGTCACGTCGCTGCTGGTGCCGCTGCTGGCCGTGACGCTGCGCGTGGCGCGCACCGACGACGGCCACGACCGGCGCATGACGGCGAGCGAGACGACCAAGTGGATCTTTTCGCAGATGTTTGCGCCCAACATGTGCCTGCTGCTGGGCGGCTTCACGCTGGCCGCCGCGCTGTCCAAGTACGGCATCGACAAGATCCTGGCCACCAAGGTGCTGCGCTTGGCGGGCACGCGGCCGAGCACGGTGCTGCTGGCGCACATGTGCGTGGCGTGCTTTGCCAGCATGTGGATCAGCAACGTGGCGGCGCCCGTGCTCATGTACTCGCTCATCCAGCCCATCCTGCGCAACCTGCCGTCCAAGTCGCCGTACGCCTCGAGCCTCATCATGGGCATTGCGCTCGCCTCCAACATCGGCGGCCAGACGTCGCCCATCGCCTCGCCGCAGAACCTTATCGCGCTGCAGTACATGAAGCAGCCCGTCGGCTGGCTCCAGTGGTTCGCCGTCACGATCCCCGTCTCTGGGCTGTCGCTCGTCGTCATCTGGCTGCTACTGCTCTGGTCGTACGGCAGCGGCAGCGGCACCGTCATCAAGCGCATCAACGAGACGCGCGACCCGTTCACGCGCATCCAGTGGTTCATCGCCGGCGTCTCGGTGGCGACGATTGCGCTGTGGTGCCTCGAAAAGAACTTTGAGTGGCTCGTCGGCGACATGGGCATCATCGCCATTGTGCCCATCGTTCTGTTCTTCGGCACGGGCATCCTGACAAAGGAAGACTTCAACACGTTCCTCTGGACCGTCGTCTTTCTCGCCATGGGCGGCATCGCCCTCGGAAAGGCCGTCACCTCGAGCGGCCTCCTCGAGAGCCTCGACGACGTCATCCAGGAGATTGTCAAGGAGCTTCCCATCTGGCAGATCCTCATCTGTCTCCTCTGCATCGGCCTCGTCGTGGCCACCTTTATCGTGAGTGCCGGGAAAGCGGCGGGTTGCTGATGGCTGCGGCCATTGTCCGTCCGCCCTTCCGTCCGTCCGTTTTCAGATCGGACCTTGGCTAACCCATCCTCATCCCCGTCCGTTGGCGCCTCGACCCTTCCTCTTCCCTGTGTCTCGCCTTCGTCGTCGTGCAGTCGCACACGATCGCCGCAGTGCTCCTGGTGCCCATCGCGGCGCAGGTGGGCGAATCGCTCGAGACGCCGCACCCGCGCCTCCTGATCCTCGTCACGGCGCTCGTCGCCAGCGCCGCAATGGGCCTGCCCGTCAGTGGCTACCCGAACCAGATTGCCGTTTCCATGGAGGACGACCTCGGCGACCGCTACGTCTCGGTAAAGGACTTCCTCAAGGTCGGCATCATCGCATCCGTCTGCGCCACCCTCATCATCGGTACCATTGGCGTCGTCATCATGTTCGCCCTCCAGTTCTGAGCCCGGGCTCTCCCTCTCTCTCTCTCCCTCTCCCCATAGCCTCGCCTGCGGGCGAGTGGCTCCTCTCCGTCGTCGTCGTCGTCGTCGTCGTCGTCTTCGCGGCTCGCTGCGTGGTTCGTCGGTCTCGACTTGGCTGAGCACACGCTCGCCGGTCGCGGTGGTGGCATGGCTTTGTAATTAGAACGTACAGCGGCCGCTGGAAGAGCACGCGGTGATGTTCATGAGTCGTGGCGGGCGAGCGGGCGGGCGCGTGGGCGGTAGTCGAGCCTGCCTGCCCGCCTGCCTGCCTGCCTGCCTGACTCGCTCGAGATCGCCAAAGCACCACCATTGCGAGTCTGTCCCGACCCTCTTCTCCAACCCCTGCCTTCCCTTACTCCTTACCCTCTGCTATCGCTGCTCGGGCCCCGACCGCTACTCGAGCTCCTCGTCGCCCACGTCCTCGTCGCCCACGTCGACGACGCTCTTGCTGGGCCGCCAGACCATGACAATGTTGTCCTCGGCCGCGCTGGTCAGGGCCCACTCGAGGTGCGGGCTCCACGCCAGGTCCGTGGGCCGGCTCGTGTGGCCGCCGTGGACAAAGACGAGCTCCGGCGGGCCGTCCTCGGCGTCCTCGGGCGTCTGCTCCATGCCGATCCGGCTGAGGTCCCAGATGTTGATCCGGCGGTCGGCGCTCGCCGAGGCGAGCACCGTCGAGTTGTGCGGCGAAAAGCAGAGGCCCTGGATCTCGTCGGTGTGGCCCTCGAGCGAGTGCAGCTTGACCTTGAGGTTGCGCAGGTCCCACACGCCCACCGTCTTGTCGGCCGACCCCGTGACGAGGATGTACTCGTTCTCCTGGTTAAAGGCCAGCGCGTTGACCTCGCCGGCGTGCGCCTCGACGCGGTACTTGGGCGTGCTCGCCTCATCGCGCACGTCCCAGATGAGCAGCTGGCGGTCGTCGCCCACCGAGCCAAACAGCGACTCGTGGTGCGAGTGCCACGCCACGTCCTCAACCACCGACGTGTGGCCGCGGTAGGTCTGCAGCGGCGCGAGCGTGTTGTTGCCCTTCTTGTACGCGTTGATGTCCCAGTGGCAGACTGTCGTGTCCTCGGACGCCGCGAGGATGTGGCCCTGCTTGAGCGGCGACCACGCCAGGCCGTACCTGTTGAGCGGGCGGGCAGCGGTAGAATGCACGAGGGCCGGGAGGGGTTCCTGGTCAGCCTGGCTCATCGATCTCTGCCTGCCTGTTGGCCGCTCCTTGCTCTCGTCGCCAGTTCCTCGCCGGCTGCTCACCCTTCCTTCTTCTGCCCCTTGAGGATAATGTCCGGCCGGCACTTGCCGTCGGCGTCGGGCGTGTTGCTGTGCTTTGTCCGGTCAAAGACGTACGTCTCGCCCATGACGGTGCGGGTGGCGATCAGGTCGCAGTTTTGCGGGCAGTAGCGGGCGCGGTTGACCTCGCCGTCGTGGTTGATCTTCTGGACGATCGAGAGGCGGGCCGTGGTGGCCGAGTAGCTCCCGATCTCGCCCTTGTCCTCGTCGTACTCGCGCAAATCGAGCGACGGGTCAGACGACGGCCCGTCGGCGCCCGTGTGCGGCAGCTGCACCTGTGCAATCTGGAGGTAGTTTTGGTCCTGCCCGGACGTGTGGGTGCCGAGCAGGAGGCGGTGCTGCGTGTACGACTTGTCCGCCGGTCTGTCGGTGGTGTGCAGGTGGGACAGTGGGGATCGAGGACCGTCGAGGCTGGTCAACAGGCGGTCCAGTGGAGAGCGGGTCGCTGTACATGGGCTGGCCGGGACACTCACGTGTCCCTGTCTGGGAACCACTGGCAGGTGAGCGAGGGCCATTCCAGCGCGTGCGTCACCACAAGGTCGTAGAGGAAGGGCGAGTTCTTCTTCCAGACTGTCAGGGCGGGCAGAGAGGGGCAGCGTAGCGGACGGTCAGCGGATCCTCTCGTCGGCTGTGCGCGGAGCTTCTTGTGCGAAGCGAGCGAGCTGTGCCCGCGAGCACTCACTCTTGTATTCCTCGTTGGAGAGCATGGCCTGGGCGTTGGCCGCGTCGTCCTGGTCGATCTCGATGGTCTCCATCGTGGCAGGCTCGGCGGTGGTGCTGCTGTGGAGGTGCCTGTGTGCGGCCGCGATGTGTTGATCTGTGGTCAAGTGGTCAGGAGACGGGGTTGGAGAGTTACGATGTGTGCGGGTGTCTTGTGGAGTGGGGCTGCAGCAGCGGGGCGGTGGGGATGACGATGGCGATGGCGGCGGTGGTGATGGTCAAGAGCGGCGGCGACCAAGAAGAGTGGAGTGAGTTGGCTGGCTGGCTGGCCGGGCGGCGGGGTGTTGGCCAGCTGGGGGCAGCCAGCCAGACAGGCAGGCAGGCAACCAACCCGAGCCGTCGCACGCGCTCCTCGCCTCTGGGCCCGTCTGAAAAATGCCGACGGGGCTCGACGAAAGCAGACGCGTCACTCTCGCGTTGAGTGCACCCTCGAGCTCAGGCCCGCGCTCCCAGAACGATCCGGCAAGTCCCGTTTCTACATTCTGGCCAAACATCGAGCAGCGAGGGTATTGGGAGTACAGGATATGACACGAAGACGAGGGCAGCAAGAGCGGGGCTACTGCAGCTTGGCCTTCGAGTAGCCCTCGCGGCTGCGCACCCTGCCGGCCGGGCGGGCCTGCGCGTCCTCGAGGAAGCTGCGCACCGCCAGCACCTCCTTTTTCCAGCCGTTGAGCTTCTTTCCGTCCACCAGGCCGAAGCGCAGCAGCAGACTGCTGACGAACGCCTCGAGCGCGAACAGATAGAGCAGCACCGCGAGCGTGGCCTGTGCCGCCCACCGCACGGGCGACAGGCGGCCCGCCGCATCGAGCACGTCGACGGCGACCACGTTGAGGCCCTTGGACGCCGGCAGCTTGCGTTCGGCGGCACGCACGTCAAACGGCAGCTGGACACCCTCGATGGCCTCGGCGGCACGCAGCCCGCTCGAAAAGCCGTCCTCGTGGAAGCCGTAGTTGGTCCACGCGCCAGCGAAAAACAGGCCGTTGCGCCCCTGGAGCGGCTTGAGCTCCTTTTGCGCCTGCACCGTGTCAGGCGTGTAGAGCGGGTGGGTGTACTTTTGCGTCCGCAGTACCAGCGACGGGTCCGGCTTGTACGGCGACGAGTCGCGTTCGGCCGGGTTGAGCGTGACGAGCACGTCGCCAAACTTGGACGTCGGGATGTGCTGCAGGATATTCATGTTGTACGTCAGACAGACAACGTCGACGTCGTCCGAGCCGTTGTCGGCGCCGCCGTTGGCCTGCTGGCCCGCCTCGGCCGCCGAGACGGTCTCGGTGACAAAGTTCCATGCCGACCACGCCTGCCTCCGCACGGGCAGCAGCTGCAGAGCGGGCCAAGGGAGGAGAGCAAAGGTCGAACCTCAGTCAGTCGAAATGGTCGTCGCGGGCCCTGCGTATCTCGAGCTGAGCCTCTGCGTTCCCTCATCTGTCCCGCCATACTCACCCGCTTGTCGGCGTGGAGCACGGCGACATTCTCGCTAAAGTGGAAGCGCTCGAGCGTCTTGCGCACCTCGCTGTCGCTGGGCAGCGCCTCGTCGAGGATGGCCACACTCGTGTCGGCGTGGCAAGCGAAGATGACCTTGTCGAAGCGGCCAGGCGCCTCGCTGCGGTTGGCGTCGCACAGCACCCAGCCGTTCTCCTGCCTGCGTGCCGAGACGATCTCGCCGGCCTTGCCGCGGTGGATGCGCTCGTCGGGCAGCTTGGAGATGATGCGCTCAACATAGTTGCGCGAGCCTCCCTTGCAGGTGAGCCACTGCGGGCGGTTGACGAGCTGGAGGAGGTGGTGGTTGTGCATGAAGCGCAGCAGCGTGATGGCGGGGAACGACGACAGGGCCGTCGAGGGGGCGGTGCTCCAGATGCTCGCCGTGACGGGCTGCAGGGGCGAAGCGAGGAGACACAATCGGCGGTGCGATGCTGGTCAGCGGCGAGATCGGGGGGGAGCCCCGGGAGATTACACTGAGCGGTGCCTTGCGACTTACGATGAGGTAATTGCGGACAAAGGCGTCCGAGTAGCCGCGCTGCTTGAGCCACTCTCCGATGCTGATTTCCTGGCCGACGTGGTGCTGGTTCTGGCGGAGGTAGTCGACCGACTGCTGGTTGAAGCGTATGATGTCCCACACCATCCTCCAGTGAGCCGGGTTGAACAGGTTGCGGGGCTGGCAGAAGAGGGCGGCGGGGCTGGTGCCGGCCCACTCAAACATGCCGCGCTCTGCCTCGACGCCAGTGGCGTGGTGCTGCGCGTTGGGCCGGGGCGTCTTGCCGTACCTCGATACCGAAAAGCTCATCTCGGAGTCGAGGATTTCGACGCCGACCAGCTTGAAGAAGCGGAGGAGGTTGGGGTAGGTGACCTCGTTGAAGACGATGAAGCCAGTGTCGACTGGGGTGCTCTCGTTTCCAGACGAGCGCGGATGGACAAAGTCCTGGGTGTTTGTGTGTCCTCCGATCCATTCGCCGGGTTCGAAGAGATGCACCTCGTGGTCCGAGTGCTCGTTGAGGGCCCACACGGCGCCGAGGCCGGATACGCCACCGCCGACGACTGCGACGCGCATCGCGAGGCAAGGGGAGGGTGAGAAGGGGGGGACGGAGGGTGGGTTATGTCCAACGGGAGCCTAGAGCCGAGGCGATAGCTGGCACGAGGGGATGGGACTCGAGCGAGTGGCAAAGGGAGGATGAGGGAGGGGAGGCAAAAGAGGATGTATGGTGGAAGATGGGAAGAAAGCAGCGCGTGGAAGCTGCGAAAGTGGACCCTCGCAGACCCCGGCTGGCCTGACGGTGGCTGCCTGGCTGCCTGGCAGCCTCTCGCCATGCGCGCTGAGACAATCGGCGGTGCGCACGGTCGCCCGCCTGCCAGGCCAGGCCAGGCCAGGCCATGCCGTGCCCCCGCCACCGCTCCTTGGCCCGATTTCCGCGAATCGAGGATGAGGAGGCGGTTGAGTGGAGGCAGCGGCACCAGCTCAAGCCAGGGTCCACCCGCCATGCCTGCTTGCCTGCCTGCCTCTCTCTGACTCTGACCTCGACGCCGACGCCTGCTGGCCTCCAAAAAAAAAATTGGGCTGAGTCCTTCCGGCCTGGCTCCCTCTTGCCTCCCGAGCAACCCCTCCTCTCGACCCAACCACCACTATCGCGGCCAGCATCGTCCCGGGAGACCATAGCATCGCCGCAGCTTCACCTCTCTGCTGCTCGCCCGACATGCTGCACGGCGGCTCCACCCAAAAGGTCGGCCTCAGCGCCTCACCCTCGTGGACCAGCATCCTCTCCGTCGCCGGCGTCGTCGAGGCCCTCCGAGAACTCTTCTCCTCGTCACAGTTCCGCGACGGCATCAAGTTCTTTGCCATCGGCGCAGCCCTCTCCACAACAAAGTCGATCCTCAACGTGAGCACCCGCCTTTGCTTGCCGTCAGCTGCCTTGAGCCCTACGTGGCCATGCTGAACCCTTTCTTCCGCCTCCTCGCCCGCTCAAACCCTTTCCTCCTCAAACCTACAGTACGTCTGGTCCAACGTCCGCCGTCTCTTCCTCCACAAGGCCGTCATCCGCGACACGGACCCCGCCTACCAGGCCGTCTTGCGCTACGTCGTCGACGCCGGCGCCTGGTCAAAGTCGGCCCGCGACGTCGAGGTCTCGAGCTACCCGCGCATGCCCTACGACTATGTCCGTGACGAAGACGACGGCGGCACCGGCGGAGAGCTCGTCGACCTCGACTCGGTCGAGCTCGGCATCAATGGCGACACCCACCGCAAGAGCGAGACCCGCGTCCACTTTTTCCCGCTGGCCACCGACTCGTTCCGGTGAGTGGCCCGCTTCATGCACAGCCCAGCCCTCTCCTCTGCCCTGCCCTTGCGGCTCGCCCGAGTCCCTGACCCCCTTTCCTTTTCTTCCCTGATCTTTCCCCCTCTGGCCTCCCTGCTGCCCCTCTCGCACGCCAGCTTCTCCTACGAGGGCACGCCCGTCTGGTGCACGCGCAAGCGCGAGCAGATCGGCGACAGCAACTTCCAGGACACGCTCGAGCTCAACTTCCTCACATTCTCGCGCCAGCCGCTCCGCCGCTTTTTTGTAGAGGCCCGCGTCACCTTCTCGCAGTACAACTCGGGCAAGGTCGTCGTCATGAACATCGACAAGTACATGAACTGGTCGCAGGCGGCGGCGCGCCCCAAGCGCTACTTTAACAGCATCCACCTGCCGGGAGACACCAAGGAAAAGCTGCTGGCCGACGCCAAGACGTTCCTGCTGCCGAGCAACCGCAAGTGGTACGCCGACCGCGGCATCCCCTACCGACGCGGCTACCTCCTCTACGGCCGACCGGGCAGCGGAAAGACCAGCACCGTCCACGCGCTCGCCAGCGAGCTCGACCTCAAGATCTACACGGTCGCGCTGACGTCGAAGAAGTGGGTAGCAGCGAGGGTCGCGAGGCGCCCGTACGGACATGAGACTTCGATTCGTCTGCTGAGCCTCCCTTGACCATGCCCTTTTCTCGGCATCGCCGCCGAGCAGGATGTCCAACGCCGTCTTCCAGGAGATGCTGGCCAGCGTCCCGCCCAAGTCGATTGTGCTGATCGAGGACATCGACGCGGTGAGTTGGACGCTCGGCGCCGTGCAGCTGATTTTTCGAGGCCGACACTGACGAGATTACCGAATGTCGTCTCTCCCCCGCGTCGCCTCTGCTCCCGGCCCCCCGCAGGTCTTCCAATCCAGAGTCATGAAGGAGACGAGCGACGACGTGGCCGACGGCATGGCCGACCGCATCGAGATGCCCTCGCGGGCGTCGGCCCTCCGGCAAGCGCAGGAGGATGCCGCCGCCGCCGCCAACACGTCCGACGTCACTTTCCAGACGCTGCTCAACGTCATCGACGGCGTCGGCGCGCCCGAGGGGCGGATACTCATCATGACGACCAACCACCGCGAGCTGCTCGACGAGGCCCTGATCCGACCGGTAAGTGCCCGCTCCGAGCTTCCAGCGGGCGGACTGGCGCAGAACAGCAGATGGCTGACCTTTCTGCGACTTCCTCCACCCCCACCGGGCAACAGGGCCGCATCGACCTCCAGATCGCCTACATGTACGCGACCAAGGGCCAGGTGCTTGATCTCTTTACGCGGTGGTACGAGCAGCTCGCCACGTCGCCAACAGCGCCACTCGGAGGTGGGGCCGGAGCGGAGAAAAGTCTGCCAGCGTCGTCGTCGTCGTCGGACGAGGGTGCGCTCGATCATGCCAAGCTGCGGGAGCTGGCGGCGCGCTTCGTGGCCCAGGTACCCGAGGGCGAGCTGTCGCTTGCCGCCATCCAGGGCTTCCTGCTGCTGCACAAGGAGGACCCGCACGGCGCCGTAGACAATGTAGCGGCGTGGCTCAGGGAGCAGGCGGATGCCAAGTAGCGGTACATACAGTAGAGGCGGGCGAGTCGAGTCCCTTTGCATTATAGATCTGACCATCCTTTCGCACCGCGTCGCGTCCACGTCGTAGCACGCCGCTGAGATCCCGTGGCTAGGCGTGGAGCGCCCTTCCCCCCTCGCCTGTTCTTGCACTGCTGTATCCTGCCCCGCCTAGCCTGTCCTCTGAACATTCCACCGCACATTGGCGACTGACTGGAGTGCTGGCACTGCCATCACCATCGAGAAGCTAGGTGTAGCTGCCCTCGGCCCGACCGCCTGGTGCTGTGCACGGAGGGGAACCGGCCGATGGGCCTCAGAAGCGCAGAAGTGGGTCGGGTGAGGGCGACGGTGGAGGGGTATCGAAAACGACCATAAAATTGTAACGCGGTTATATATGCAAAATCTGGCCGCTGTGACATGAAATGGCCGGTTGGCCCAATTGGTAAGGCGTCTGACTACGATTCAGTAGCACACACGCCTTGTGCTCTCTGTTGTATCATCAGGAGATTCTGGGTTCGAGCCCCAGGCTGGTCATCTTCTTTTTCTTCTTCGCTTTCTGAGCATCTCGCTAGAGGCCGAAGACTTTTTGGAGCTGGGGAAGGCGGGGTGGTTTGAACCAAATCCAGGTTCTGGGTTCGAGCCCGCGGCGCCTTTTTTCCCGATGGCCGGGATCGGGCGGCGAGAAGGTCGGGCGGTTGGCGCGGTTTTGAAAGCGGGCTGCTGGGATTGGACGGGACGCCGGGGGGGCTCGGGCTTTCGCCGAGGTCTCGAGTCAGGGCTAGTTCCTTTCCCCCTCTCTTTCGCCACCTCCCACCATCCATTCTCACGCTCCGCGCCGCGCCACGCATCACTCGGTTCCCTCCGAGCCTAGCCGCCTGCACCTCTCTCACCCTTCTATCGCCCTCGACGACGACGATGCGAGCCTCGTCCATCCTGCGCCTCAGCCGGGTCGCGCTGGCGTCGCCGACGGCGGCACGGCGCGGCCTCGCCACCCACGCCTCGGCCTCGTCGTCGTCGACTGCGCCGACGAACCTGATCGAAAAGATTGTCCAGCGGTACGCCGTCGACCTGTCTCCGCAGCAGCAGGTGCGGGCGGGCGACTACGTGTCGATCCGGCCCAACGTCGTCATGACGCACGACAACACGGGCCCGGTGATTTCCAAGTTTGGCTCGATTGGCGCGACGGCGATCCGGGATCCGGACCAGGTCGTCTTTGCGCTCGACCACGATGTGCAGAACAAGTCGGACAAGAACCTGGAAAAGTACAGCCGCATCGAGAGCTTTGCGCGCCAGCACAACGTCGACTTCTACCCGGCGGGGCGCGGCATCGGCCACCAGGTGCTGGTCGAGGAAGGGTACGCGTTCCCGCAGACGCTGGCCGTGGCGTCCGACAGCCACTCGAACATGTACGGCGGCGTCGGGTGCCTGGGCACGCCCATCGTGCGCACCGACGCCGCCGCCATCTGGGCGACGGGCCAGACGTGGTGGCAGATCCCGCAGGTGGTCAAGGTCGAGCTGACGGGCCAGCTGCCCGCCGGCGTGACGGGCAAGGACGTCATCGTGGCGCTCTGCGGCTACTTCAACGAGGACCAGGTGCTCAACGCGGCCATCGAGTTCTCCGGCTCCGGCCTCGACCGCCTGTCGATCGACGAGCGCCTCGCCATTGCCAACATGACGACCGAGTGGGGCGCCCTGGCCGGCGTCTTCCCCGTCGACGACGTGACGCTGTCGTGGTACGAGCGCCAGATCCGCAAGCGCGACCGCCTCGAGCTGCAGCTCGGATCGTCGCCCTCGCCCTCGCGCCACCACCCGCGCCTCAACCTCGAGCGCCTCGACGCCCTCTCCAACGACCTCCTCCGCTCCGATTCGGGCGCCGCTTACGCCAAGCACCTCACCCTCGACCTCTCGACGCTCGTCCCGCACGTCTCGGGCCCCAACAGCGTCAAGGTCTCGACCCCGCTCGACCGCCTGGCCGCCCAGAACATCGCTATCCAAAAGGCCTACCTCGTGTCGTGCGTCAACTCGCGCGCTTCGGACCTCAAGGCCGCCGCCGACGTCATCCGCGGCAAAAAGGTGGCCAAGGGCGTCGAGTTCTACGTGGCCGCCGCGTCGAGCGTGGTGCAGCAGGAGGCCGAGGCGGCCGGTGACTGGGGCGCCCTGATGGCGGCGGGCGCCAGGCCGCTGCCCGCCGGTTGCGGCCCTTGCATCGGCCTCGGCGTCGGCCTGCTCGAGGACGGCGAGGTGGGCATCTCGGCCACCAACCGCAACTACAAGGGCCGCATGGGCTCGCCCAACGCCCAGGCCTACCTCGCGTCACCCGCCGTCGTGGCTGCGTCGGCCATCGAGGGCCGCATCTGCGGACCCAGCGACCTCGACCAGAGCAGCCTCCCACCCTCTGACGGCCTCGCATACTCGATCAAGGTGGCCGATGCGCCCGCACCCGCGGCGGCGACAGAACAGGCCAGCCCTGCCCCCACCACGGCCGCCGCCGACGACTCGTCGCTGCTGCCGTCGTTCCCGGCGTCGTTCCGCGGCCCATTGCTGTTTGCGCCCCAGGACAACCTCAACACCGACGGCATCTACCCGGGCAAGTACACGTACCAGGACGATATCACGCCCGAGAAGCAGGCGCAGGTCGTCATGGAGAACTATGACCCCAACTTTGCGTCGATCGTGTCGTCTCTGCTGCCCTCGCTGCCCGAGCCGGGCAAGGGTGGGCGCGCGGGGCCGATCCTGATCGGCGGCTACAACTTTGGCACGGGCTCGTCGCGCGAGCAGGCGGCGACGGCGCTCAAGTACGCGGGCATCCCGCTCGTGATTGCCGGCTCGTTCGGTGACATCTTCAAGCGCAACGCCATCAACAACGGCCTCATCTGCCTCGAATGCCCCGAACTCGTCGACTCGCTCACGCAGCGCTTCGCGCGGGACGGCAAGCGCGGGGCCGGTGGCAAAAAGGACGGCGAGATCACCGTCATGCTCGACGGCGTCGAGGCGAGCGTGCGCAGCGTCAACGGCGAGCTCAAGGTCAGCTGGAAGGACGGCGCCGCCCCCGCCGAGGAGTACACGACCATCCCCGCCGGCATCGGCCGCAGCGTCCAGGAGATCTTTGTCGCGGGCGGCCTGGAGAAGTGGGTCAAGCAGAGGATTTAGAGCGGTCGCCCGTCGTGTCGCGGCAGAATAGAATCGATGCATGGCAGAGTCGAGGCGTGACCGTGTCGTGCTGGCTGGTCGTAGCGGTACGAGCCAGGCTCTCTGATACGGTAGCGGCGAGCCTGGTTCCAAGGGTAAGAGTGTGATGGCAAGGCGGCGTTCGATGGCTGCGGGATCGGGATGAGCTCTTTGGTGCTTCCGATGAGCTCGATTGTCCCCGATCCCGATGCCTCCCACCGCGCCGCGATGTGCGCTCCGACCCGACGGGCTACAGCAGCCTAGAGGGCCTACGATCCTGTGTGGCTGGCTGCGGTTCCTTCTTGCCGTCGACGATCCGCACGAGCGAGCGGCAACCCGAGGTATCTGCAAAGCAGGTGCTACGATCCGACTCCGAACAGGTGAGCGGGCTGACGAGAGCGATGGTCCGATCGTAGTCTACCAAGCTCGCTCGCCACAGGGGATGCCGGGCGAGCCGACGTATCGGTCCGCGGACACGATGAGCGAGGGCGGCTCCAATGCCCGTTTTGCCGTACGTTCTTCGAGGCAGGGTGGGTTCTTCCATCTACAGTATGGTAAGAAGTAAGCATCGAGGCGATGCGACCGATGGGTTGGATTTGGCTGCCAGGACTCGAGGTGGATCCATGATCGAGCCGCGGCGAATTGCTACATGCCGGTATCGGTACCGGTGCGTTGCCTGCCAAGCATCGTCAGTAGAGCGGGTTCCCCCCTGACTGCGGGTATCAACGCCTGACCCCATCTTGCCTGTGCAGCTCATCCTGCCTGCCACCCGCGAGCACCGTGTCACCGCCAGTTTCGCTGCCGACCGGTACTTCCGGCGGCATCGTCAGTCAGGACGGCGATTTCTCACCTTCTCTTTTTCGCCTGGATTTTCGGCCAGGATTTTCCCTCGCCGTCTCGTCGGGCACACCTACTACTGACACGTCGGTCGACCTCCTTGCCTCGACCCTCGACAGTGCCCGCCTGTCATCGATCCCACGTATGCCAGGAGGACATCCTCCGTCCACGGAGCTCGACGGGGACAACGAGCTCTATCCATCATCGTCGCAATGCGACCCCTCGAGACCCTAGCCTGCTTTGTCCGCTGGCGCAAGGAGGTAATGTCCCCAGCCAGACGGACCGAGGCACCGACGTACAAACAAACAGGCGGAGGCCATCGAGAGGGGGCGGCCGGGCGCATTCGACGGCTGCGCAGCCCTGCTGCTCCCCTTCCGATGGAGCGTACCAAAGACATCTGCCTGGGCCCTCCTGCTCGTAACTACGGCAAAGTGGCAGACCGACCATGTCGTGTGAGCCAAGGAGTCGACGGCCCGGCGGGCCCTGGCCAGCGATGGGTATCATGTGCGGTTCCGTGCCTCGGCTCTCGTCGAGCCAGACCAACACCGGCCTGACTTGCCCGACTTGCTCGACTCGGACGCGCTTCGCGTCGCCCGCTATGTGATCATAGCGAGGGGGACAGTGCGATAAGATCACATTCCGCCCCGGCCTGTTTCAGCTAAAATCACATATTCTCAACTCGCAAGTCACATCCCATCAAATCACACGTACGCTTCAAAGTCACACACCCGTTGCGTCGACCGCTCTCGCCCAGCTCCGTCTGGAAGCGTTTCAAACCTCGCTCGGATGGTCATCCGTTGTAAACAACGGGCCGGATGGCGTTGTCGTACAGCACGACGGACCGCGACGAGGCTCGCCGGGCACAGAGGTCTGATGGTGACAAGCGGCTTGCTCGCGGATAGAGCCCCCCGGGGGGGGGGGGGGGCAGCGAGCGAGGAGCAGAGTGTGGCACGGTCCCAACGGGATCAGGGCTCATAGACCGGCGGGGCCGGATGGCGAATCGACCGTCACATAAATGATGGAGCCAAGCGGCTTTCTTCCCCTTTCTGGACGTCGGCTGCCACCATCACCGACTGGCCAATGCTGCTGATTGCCGCCGGGAGCGATGCCGTTTGTCGTTCTCGCCGCCGCGACCTCGCCAGGCGGTGAGACGGTGATGTGCACGCGCGGCGCGACTGTGGCACACGTCTGGCTTCCACCACTTCAACCAGACGGAAGGTCGAGCAAGCTGAGGTCTGCCTGGTTGCCCTTGCCAGCCGCCGCAGCCTTGTGCTGTTTGTGTCTGACCGCCATGTGGACATGGGCGTCGACAGAGAAGCGGCAGCCGGGGCGGGTCGCAGGCGGGAAAACAGATCGACGTCCTCGCTTCCACCAAAAGCACCCTACCCACACCCCGGCATGCGCCCTCTCTTTTCTCTCATCTGCGCACCTCTTCATCGCGAGGGGGCGGGCGAGGTCGTTCGAGTGTGGCCGCTGCCTAGCCGACCCTGCTCTTCCTCCCGTCTTCTTGCGATATGTATGGGCACCGGCAGGGTGCAACGCTGCAGACCGGGGACTCGTAGGGGCTCTAGGCTTCCACCCAACAAGGCCCTGCAGTGCCCTCACGAGTTTGCGACCTGCACCGTCGATCTCTAGCTCCTCGTCCTTCGAAGATGAAGCGCTTTCGTTGCTAGACAAAGAAGGAGCACGGCCGGGCCCCGATACGACAATAACGAGAGGAGAGAAGCCCTCTTGGCCGAAAGTCGGAGCGACGTCCAGAACGGGGAAAGGCGCGATCAGCAGAGACGGCTCGGCGTGCCCTCTCGAAAAGGTAAGCGTTCAGAGCGGAGGGGAAAAGGTCGCTCGCTCGCTCTGCTCCTCGGCCGCACGTCGCCGCAGTCGTGTTTCAGGCCGCCGAGGTCGGGCGTCAGTCCCCCGCGTCCCGACGAGCAGCCGCCATCTTCCACCAAGGCCGTGTCCTGCTCAGGCTCGTATACGACCACTTACCGACGCTTCGCCAGCACGGTGGCGACTCGTTGAAGGAACGACGAGAGTGCACGCCTCGCACTCTCATGCTTGACTTGCCGAAAGCCGTTATGAGGTCGAGCAGGCGGCCGCGGATCACTTCTCATGCGCTTCGATGGATACCACGGTACCTATCTACGGCAAGGCGGACGATCACTAGACTCGCTTCGGGACTGACAGGCCGGTGTCCGTCGGCTCGACACGCCACCTGGTCCATCGCCAAGGCCGCCGCAGCCTTCGACGAAGTCACACCGCAGCCGGCTCACGAGCTGTGCAGTACCTGTCTCCATCCGTGTTCATGATTGCCGTCTCCATTGCTCATTTGACGGACAAGTGGAGGCGCCACGACGGCAGCCGATGACCACGGGGACGGATACGGCACAGTCACCATCCCAAGTCGACAGCGGGATGGACAGCGATGCTGTGCACGTACGTACCAATGTGCGAATGGCCAGGAGGACGGCGCCAGGACAACATGGTGTTAGGACAACGGGAGGGGCGGACGTTTTGTTGTCGGCGTCGTCCGCGGATCTATCAGCATTCTTGATTGTCGATACGTGCTCGAAGATCTGGCGGACGAGACGCATCATGCTAGGTGCCGGCCGTTGCTCGAGCATCGCGACTTGCTCTGCGACGGGATCCTCGATGGCGGCACAGGCGGCAAAGTCGCCTGCCCCTCAAAGGCGGCAGAAGAGGCCGGGTCGCTCCGAACGAGGGAGAGAGGACGCAGGGGAGCGGCGACGGGCGTAACCAACGTGGCAACGGACAAGCATGCAGGGTGTAGGCGTCGATCCCGACGTCGTCCGCCCTCGACCAACACCGGCCCGCAGAAGACGACCGAGCGAGGGAGCGAAAAGGCCGTGCACCGCTCGCTCGCTTGCTCTGCTTGCTTGCGCTTGCTTCTTGCTTGTTTGTTGCAACGCCATGCAGACCCTATCCTTCCCATGCGGGCCACCGCATGATGAAATCAAACCACGCCGGCTCTCGTCGAGGCGAAGGTCGAGCGGCAAGCAAGCGAACACAGCCAGGCCAGGCCACCGTAGCGAACAGGTCGAGAAGAAGATCGAATCAAGAGCGACCAACGTACGAGCCCTAACTGCGCCCTCTGGGCCAGCCGAGGAGGAGAGAAGGCGGCCTCCTTCGGAGCAGACGGCTGTCAAGACGCTCAGCCCGCAAGCATCGAGGGCCCGCTGGGAGCATGCAGGTCGGGTCCAGCCCGCCGCTGCAGGCCTCCCAGAGGTGGCTCCTCGTACGTTAGTTGCACAGCCAGGCCGTGCGTTTGCTTTCGCCCTCTTGCCGGCACCTCGAGACGCGCGACGATCAAGGGTCCGACGCCGCCGCCGCCGACGCCGCCGTACGTGGCCTTGCTTTCGTACATGACCGACCTGCGGGCCTGCTGCGCCTTGACTCTGACACGCCCAGGTAGGCCAGGACTAGCGAAGCCTGGGGACCGGCCTACCTGCGACACGCTGCGCATGTGCGTCGTGATCCCGCCAGGCAAGAGATGGATCGATGCTTGCTTGCTACAGTAGCCGGCTCGTCGGCAGCGAGCAGAATCCGTTGGTCGCCTGCACCGGCACCACTGTGGGTTCCGTCGCGCTCGCGCTCGCGGTGGTCTGGGATCTTGGAGGAGGGATCGACCTCACCTCCCATTCGAAGGCCAGACCACCGCTGCTTGACGTCCGACGACGACGACAACAACGACGACGACGACGACCATCATCATCCTTCCTGGTGCTCGCTGCGATACCTCGCCGTCCTTTCCACTCCCCGCCACCGCCCATTGACGAACCCTTCGACCTGAGCAACTCTGCCAGCGGGCTTGGTCTTGCCCCGCCCTCTGATCCGACGCTCCGACCGAGCGACCGACAACTCGGCCAGTCGAAAAAGCAACTCGGCCAGCGTACATCTCGCTCGGCGCTCCGCCAGAGGCAAAACGCGACCCTTTCCGCAAAAGCTGACGTCCCAACTCCGAGGCTTCCTGCAGCGCGACCGACCCACCGACTGCGGCCGGCTGCCTCTCTCGCCCCTCTTTGCCCGACTCTGTGGTGCGGAGAGTGACCATCCTCTGGCTTGCCCCCGCCACCGATCCGCGAGCGCAAACGCTACCAACCCCGCACGACAGCTCCCCGCCTCGTCGTCGAGCGTCGAGCCCGATCCGATACCAGGCACCGCCAGCTGGGGCCGAGGGACGACACGCTCTTGTTGCGTCCGAGCCGTCTGCGCGACCTGCCTCGCCGAAGCGCATACCCGGAGCTGACCCTCGTCCGGCCAGCCTCCCTCGCCTACGGCCCCTACCACTGCCGACTCGAGGACCTGCTTCGACGCACCCTCTGTAGAACGTCGACGAGCGCAGCTTCGGCCAGTGCCTGCACGCTTTCCCTCACCAACACCGAGCGCAAGCTGAATCGAGCAGGTCCCCCCGGGGCAGGCCCATCAAATAGTCCCGTGCCGCCGCACCCACCGTCTCGACACCGATCCCGGGCTGACGGCGCCTCGGTACCGGAAGGCAAAGGTGCTGGTCGATTCAAGCGCCGCCAACGTGGCATCCGAACCTCCGCTGCTTGCCACCCAGGCGGAGCGCAGCAGTACCACCGACCCGCCGCTGCCACCGCCGAAGCAGCGCAGCGACCCCGGGCCCCCCAACAAGGCTCGTCTCCTTCAGGAACGGACGACGGACGGGCAACGGCACCACGTCGGCTGCCTGGGACGGACACAGCGCCTTTGTGTGTCCTGTCTCTGAGCCTGGCATCGTTGCTCGCTCGAGATCGACGTCGCAGATCCTACAAGTACGTGACAGCCAGTGGGACCAGGTTGAGCATCGGACAGAATCCTCACCCTCCTCGACCCTTTGCCACCTCTCCACTCCATTCGACCCCGCTCCGTTCCGCCTCGCTTTGCTATAATCCACGCTCTCTCCGGCTCGACCGAAACCCACGCTCTTTGCACCCCTTCCGCACCGTCAGCCCGACAGCCAGCCTTGCCGTTGCTTTTCACAGCGACGACAGCACTCACGTTCATTTTGACCTCAGTCTAGCTTCACGTGAGTAGCGCAGGGGGGGAGGCAGGATGGCGACGGTCAGCTGGTCGCCTTGCTAGGTGCCGGTGGTCGAAGCGAAGAAAGCGGGAAGGGTCGGCCGCTCACGCTCCAACGCACCTCTCCTTTGCTCCCGCTTCCGACTTTTCCCCCTGACTTCGTCTTTGTGCCCGATCGATGTCCCGACCACCACCGCCGATCCGCCACACCCCCACCGATCTACGATCTGATGCTGCCTCCCCCTGCTGCCGCTGCCACCCGCGCCCCTGCCGATGTGGTTGGCTGGCATGCTCGCTCATATCCATGGCCGACGACGACGACGACGACGACGACGACGACGACGACGACGACGACGACGACGACGACGATGATTGCCGCGGAACCCGCGTTGCGTTGCTTCGATTTCGACCTCTTGGACCCTGGCGCGCCCATCCCCTTGCATTTCGGATTGCGCGTCGCCTGCCTTGTCGCCCCCAACGACGCCCGCCCGTGCCATTTCCAAACAAACGCGCCCTTGCATCGACCGGCATGGCGACCGCAACTTGACACCTGCTGCTGGCCCCCCTTCCTCGTCCATCGACCCATCGCTCCACCATCGCCCCACCGCCGCCGCCCGCCCGCCCTCCGACCGATGTTCCGGCACCACGTCCATTCGCTGCATCGATGCCATACCGACACTCGCCTGCCTCCTGGCGGCGGCTGGGCTGAACGCTCCCTGCTTGCTGCCTGCCTTCTTTGCCGGCAAAACCTCTCCCGCCTCGCCCCCTGACCTCTCCCCTCTCGCTGCCGCCGCTTGACGACATCGACCAACGACGACGACGGCCACGGAACGCATACACTCGTCCCGCCCCCTTGCTTCGACGTATGCCCCGCTCCCCCATTCCGCCCAACTGACACCTGTCCTGGCATATCCTCATCCTCCGGACGATGCTGCGCTCCCGCCGTCACCCTTGCCCCCGGGTCGGGTTGCGGCTGCCCCCAATGCTCCTGGCGGGACCGACCACACTCTTTTTGTGCGCTGTCATCCTAACCCCTTGCACCTTGCTTGGACGCTCGCAGCCAATCGACCTGCCTCGCCGCTCCCATTCGTAGAGCTGCCGACCAACTTCCCCGAGCCTTCGTCTCGATCTGGCAAACGCGGAGTCCTCAACCTAGCCTGCCTGCGATCCCGCAGCAAACGTGAGTGCATGACCGATGCCCAGCCCAAAGCCAGGCAAAGCTCTCTTGCTCACCGCCTCCTACCCTCTCCCTCCCCCTCCTCTTCCCTTGGTACCGCCCATCGCCCGACCCCGCCGTCGAACCTGCGATGGCCTCTGTCCGCGGATCCACTACTGCTGCCGCCTTCTGCACGCCCATCCTGCCCTTGCTTGCACGCGATGCCGCTGCCCGGTCTTGCTCGTCTCGTCGGACCGTACATGGCGCGCGTCTTTCCCTGCCGCCCGATGCTCCCGGGCCTCTGGACGCTGCCATTCCTGCACGGCTCTCCATTCCTCACGTGTCATCCATGCTTCTCTCGCGCTCCCTCGCCCGCCCCAACCGACACCCACCGTATCGATGCCGACCGCCGCGACTCCGTCCTTGCATCCCTCGTCCTGCGCTCTTCGCCGACATGGATTCCGCCTCCGCCGCCGCCGCCGCCCCGCTTTTGAATCCCGCCAACAAACAAATGCCTTTGTCGTCGTCGGATGCTGCTGCTGCTGCTGCTGCTCCGGTAACGATGCTGCTGCCCTCGCCCCGCCCGGCCCCCTTGCTTTGCGGCCTTCATGGTTTCACGTCATTGCACGACTCGACTCGAATTCCCCTCCGGGACCCTTCCTTTTTCCGCGCCGCGCCCGCTCCGGATCGCTACGGCTGTCGACGCGTGGCCCCCTCCTCGCCCAACGCTACCGACACGCTCTATCACTTCCTCGGCCTCTTGCCCGCGCTTTGCCGTCGCCACCGATTGCCACTGCCGCTTCCTCGCCATTCCCGGGAACCTGTCACATTCCCGGTTGCAGACCTGCAGCACAAGACGCGCCGGTCAAGTTCTTGCTTGCGCCCGCGCCTTGCCCCGCTCTTGCACTTGCTCTAGCAAGATCAGTCACGGTCCAGCCCATCATATACAATCGTCGGAACGTACATCGACTAGGCTCGCAGCGCCCGTCTCCCCTCCCGCCGGCCTCCATACCGAACAGCCGGACCCTCGATCTGCACCTGCACCTGTCCCGTCAATACCGCGCTCGCCTCGACACGCACATCGTTTGACGATCTCAAGACGTCACTTGGCCATCGTTCCTCGCCACCTGCACACCTTGACCTCGATCTCCCACCTTCCTCCTCTCGACCGACGCACGCGCTTGCTGCGACAGGTGAGTGCCCCGGCTCGCTGGTCCCTGCACATTCTCTGCCAGTCGCGGTACGGCCCGCAGCTCGTCTCCGGCACGCTGCGCCGCTCGGCATGGCCTCTTGCCCTCTCTTGCGCCCACGCCGTCTCAGCTGGCAGCCTTTCGGGTGGCACCACCACACCAGCCCGTTGCTCGGCTAGCGTTGGCGGCGGTCAGGCTACGAGGCGTTTCTGCGGCCGAGCTTATGACCCATCCTTTAAAAGGGGACCATGGCTTTATTGGCTTCAGCGGCATCCCATCTTCGTCCGAACCTCTCCATCACCGCCCCACTATCCCTCCCCCTCCCCCGTGCTTCAGCTGACCCCTCCCCTCCCCTTCCTGCCCTTCCCCTGCATCTCCATACCCACTCTCAACTCCTTATCGCTCTTTGCTGCTCGCTCGCTCGCCTGCCTCCTCGCACAACAACTACAACGCTCGCTATCGACACTCCTTCGGCTCTTCGCATCCGGCTTCCATTTCTCCAATCGCATCGTCTGTCATCGTCTCTGCACCACTGCGACCCGCCACATCCCCACCCGCGCGCCTTCGCCCATCATCTTCTACCTGGAACGACAGCATTCAAAACTCTGCCGCTCCTCACTCTCATCAGCCCCCTATCAGCCATCCAATCAGAAACGCGTCTAGCCAACATGCCGCCGTCGACCAGCAGCACCTCCTCGTCGGCAGGACGAAGGAACTCGTTCTACGCGCGCCACCACCGGAGCAACTCGGCCAACTCGACTGGCAGCGCGTCGAGCTCCAAGGGCAAGTCGTCTTCTCGGACGAGGAACCCGTCGCCCCTTGGCCTGAGCAAGCAGCAGACTGCCGTCCTCCTTGCCGCCTCGACCGCCTCGAAACGCTCGTCGATCAGCTCTACCGCCTCCTCTTCGACCTCGGTGGCCTCGACATCCACCTTTGCCACTTCTGGCCCCTCGACCTCGGCAGCGGCCATTGCTGGCGCTGAGCCGCGCAACATGCTGCTCGAGGACGAGTATCAGGACGAGGTCATCGCCCACATGCACACCATGGAGACGCAGACGATGGCGTCGATCGAGCTCATGGACGTCCAGCCGGAGCTGCGGTGGTTCATGCGTCCCTACTTGGTGGATTTCCTCATCGAGATCCACCAGACCTTTCGCCTGCGGCCCGAGACGCTCTTTCTCACGATGAACATAGTCGACCGATACGTGTCGAAGCGCATCGTCTACAAGCGCCACTACCAGCTCGTGGGCTGCGCAGCGCTCCTCATCGCGGCCAAGTTCGAGGACTCCAAGGACCGCGTCCCCTCGGTGGGCGACCTCAGCCAGATGTGCTGCAACGCGTACGACGAGAGCGCCTTTACCCAGATGGAGGGCCACGTCCTCTCGACGATTGGCTGGACCCTTGGCCACCCTACCGCCGAGGCGTGGCTGCGCATCGAAAGCGCTCGCGCCAAGGAGGACATCAAGACGCTCAACGCAGCGCGCTTCCTCCTCGAGGCGAGCCTCTTCCAGCGCGAGTTCATCGGCGTCACTTCGTCAGCCCTGACTCGCGGCGCCCTGATCCTCGCGCGCCTCATCTGCGGCCAGACGTCGCGCCTCCACCGCGCTGCCGTGACCGAGGAGCAGGAGGAGGCGGCCAACAGCGCCGCCCAGATGCTCGACGCCTACCTGGTCGAGAGCCTGCAGGACCTCTCGGTCATCCTCGTCAAGAAGCACTCGCACTCGCACTTTTCCAACGCCTCGACGCTCGTCTGCGACTGGTACCGCGCCCGCGCCGCGGCCGCCGCCGCTCCCGCCGGCCTGCTGCCTGCACAGGCGCTTCGGTCGGGCGAGGGCCGCAACGGAGCCGAGGTCGATGAGGACGAGGACGACGACGAGGATGTCGAGGACGACGACTCGATGTGCTCGCGCTCGACGACGCCATCGTCGATGCTCTCGACTCCGTCCCGCTCGATGGACGAGGACGAGGACGACGAGGACGAGATGCCCGTCACGCCGCTCTCGCTCTACTCGCTCCACGACCCTCTGAGCTCGGCCGCCGCCGCCGCCGTGTCCAACATGTCGGTCGACCGCGCAGCCTCGGTGCACCACCGCGGCGCAGCCTCCGAGGCGGGCAAGGAGAACCGCCCTCACCACCAGCACCACCATTACGCGGCCGCAGCCGAGCGACAGCAGAAGCCGGCGCCGGTCAACGTCAAGGCGCCGACGATTGTCGTCTCCGAGTCGAGGCCCGCGCTCAGCGCCATGCCATCGTGGCAGTGCAACGTCTAATCGCGCGCACGCGCGCGCTTTGATCCCGACGCCGGGAGATGAGAACAAGAAGAAGAAGAAAAGCAAAAGAACGTCACCGCCCACCGTCGTGTTCAGTCCAAGCCTTCAGCCAAGCATTCGGTCCGGCCCTTTGCCAAACCCATCAAGATAGAGCCCAGCATCCCCCCGCCCCCACCCTTTTCCATCCTGCCCCGCCACCCCCCTTTCCTGGCGTCCCGCGACTTTTTGGGCTGGCTCGGCCCGCCTCGGCTCGGTCCGACGACGACGACGACGACGACGACGACGATGACTTCAACGACGGCGGCGGCTTCCACCGACGACCGACGAGCACCCTAGGCATACACAGACGCACGCACGCACCCGCCCACACTTGAGCGCCGCAGCAGACACAGACAGACCCATCGATCCGTTACATCTATATACCCCCACTACGCCTTCTTGAAGCCCGCCCCCCAACCCCTTTCAAACGCCATGCCCCTCTCCATAGCATCCCTTGTCCCCTTAATCCCCCCCTTCGATTTACTCCCGACTCCTCGTCGCTCCTTTTCGGTTCTTTTCGTCGGAGGGATCCCTTGCCCGCTCCTATCTGCCCCACCGACCGCACCTGCTGTATTACTAGATGGCCGGCCGTCCCCCACCTTCCTGGTAGGGGGTTAGGGTTCTGGCCCGGCTTCGTAATCTCGACTGCTTTGCAGCACGCTCCTCAGACTGAACGATGGATGCGTGCCCGGCGCGCGGGGCCCGGCTCTTTGCACTTGACGTGCAGACGGACGCGCGCCAAGGTGAGGCAGGGCGCTCTGTGCCTCGCCACCGCCGATCGTCCTCTGCCCGACCGTAGCGACTCGCCCGCCTGGCCTTTGACCGCCCGCCCTCCCTTCGCTTTGACGCAACATCGCATCGCGTCGATCAAACGAGGATGGACAGGGCCGGTCCCGCCGACGAGGAGATTTCAAGAAAGGTTCCGCACGAGGCCACACGACGGGCCGCGGCATCATCCCCCCTTCCGCTACCGGTCTGCTGATCGTCGGACCAACGCCATGAGGGCGTCGACACATACGGCTTGACACCCTGACAAGACTACAACCAATGACTGTTCTTTTTGCAAGCGTGTCGCAGCAGGTTCGCGCAGCGACAAACGAGACGAACCTGCATCTGGTTCAATCCCCCCAATCTCGAGTACCTGGTCATGCTGCCAGGGCTGGCATGACCTGGCAAGGGGTGGGCCGCGCGGTCTAGACGCGGGCGCGCTCGCCGAGCTCCCTGGCCTTTTCCCTCTCGCGTTCCGTCATGCCCGTCGGCGCGGTGCCCAGCTCGATGCCCGTCGAGCTGGCCGTATCCGCCCTCGTCCCGCCGCCGAGGCCGCCGCCGACGCCGCTGCCCGAAAAGCCCGCGCGGTTGGCGAGGTCGTTGAGCTTGGCCGTGAGCGCGTTGAGCTCCATGTTCTGCGCCAGCACCGCCGCGCGCCCCTTGAGCCGGTCGCTGGCCCACTCGCGGGCCTGCCCGAGCGCCGTGGCGGCGTGCTTGGCCACGTCGGGCGCCTGGAGCGCGTCGCCGAGCCACCACCCCGTGCTGACGCACTCGCGCGCATCGTCGGCCAGCCAGCGGTACCACATCTCGCTGATGGGCACCGTGGCCAGGTGCCAGAGCGAGTGGGCGTCGAGGAATCGGAGGATGGGCGGGAAGTCGAGCACCTCGAGCAGCGCCGCCGCCGTCATGAGGCCCAGCAGCAGCTGCAGCCGCCGGCGGGCGCGCAGCGACGACGACGGCGGTCCGATGCTCGTCACAACGGGGACGGGCGGTGTCGACCCGCCGTTGGGCGTCGCGAGCGCGGATGGCGGCTTCGACGCCCGCAACGCCGCACGCGAGGCGGCCGAACGGTCGGCGATGACGTTGCTCGGGAAGGTCGAGGGCCGCAACGAGTAGATGAGCCAGAGGGCGTTGTGGGCGAGGCCGACGCAGACGTTGGCGGTCATGTTGTAGGCGTAGTCGAAGCGGCCGACGGAGAGGTAGAGGATGTGGAGCGCGAGCGCGGCGACGCACGAGCGCTGCAGGACGCGGAAGCCCGCGGTGCCCGGCGACAGGCGGAAGAGGCGGCAGACGCTGAAAAAGAAGCCGCTGAGGATGACGGCGCCGGCGCTGAAGTAGTCCATCTTTTCGGTGAAGTGCTTGTCGCGGGTGTGGAAGACGGCCGACCAGAGCCAGGCATTGATGCTGATGAGGGTGTGGATGATGTAGACGAGCTTGAGCGGGAAGGCGTCGGGCAGCTGCTTGCGGAACATGAGGAGCGCCTTTAGCTGGACGCGGAGGTTGAGCAGGCTAAAGATGACGCTGAGTGGCTCCTGGGCGCCGAGGAAGCGCACAAAGACCCACTTGCCGTGGTACTGGACCATCTGCTTCTGTACAGGCCGCAGCTGTGCCAGGCGCTCCTCGACCATCTCTTGGGCCTTTGCCGAGGACGACGAGGCCGAGAGGGTACCTGCCTGGACCATGACGTCGGCTGCGTGCTGTGCATCGAGGCGGATCTTTTGTACGCGCGCTGCTGCGTCGTTTGTGACCATGTGGGTGCAGTGGTACTTGCAGTCGTCCTCGCAGGTCCACTTTGTGACGCGGAGGATCCAGGGCAGGCGGTGCGCCGTTAGGACGCCGTCGTCGATGTGGTCGCGGCACAGGTCGGCTGTGCACGAGGCGACGCAATCTTTGTACTCTGGTGAGCGGTCTCCTTGGGATGCCAGCGCCGGGCGGGGGACGAGGCAGAGGATGCCGACGAGCAGTAGGAGGGTGAGGTGGTGCCATGGCAAGGATGCGCTGGTGCGGTGGCCACGCCTTGTCCTACGGCGGTGCTGGGATGCGGGACGATGCCGTGGCGTGTGGCGGTCGAAGGCGGGCCCGCGACGGGGAGCCGTCATGATTGTGGAATGCGAGGGTCGAGGATCGAGGCTGTGGGCCAGCCGGCGAGGTAAGGGGTGAGGGGCTGGGCCGAGCCTGGCTAATGGGCGGATGGCAGCGAGGCGAAGCGGTAGGATGGAGGTAGCACAGCGCTGTGCCAAAGCACAAGAGGAGAGGATGAAGGTGATGGTAGCCTTGCTGCTGTTCCTGGGCTGCCTAGGGTGTTTGAGGCGTGTCGGCGCGGCGCGGATCGAGTGCTAAAGGTGAGAGAGAGTACGAGTGGGGATGGTGCTGCTGTTGGACCGATTGGGTTGCCTTTGTGTATTCTAGGTTGGATCTCGAGGTGCGGGGGAGTAGCAATCGTGCGGCAAAGAGCGAGGTCGAGCAGGGGGGTGTTGATGGTGAAGATGGTGGTGATGGTGGTGGTGGTGGCGGCAGTGAGGGCGGGCGGGGGCGCGTCTTTGGTGCTCGATTGCATGGAAGCGGCCGAGGATGGAAGAATCAGCCTGCCTGCCAGGCCTGGGGCGCACCACGACGGGCCTCGAGACCTCTGGCTCGCCTGGGCCGGCCTGGCCATGCAGAATCGACGCCAACCCAGGGTCCACCTCTCCTCTCCTCGCTCCCCGCTCCCCGCTCCTCGCTCCCCGCTCCCCAGCTCACCCACCACCACCCCCCGCCGCCGCCCCTCTGGCTTATCCAGCAAGCTAGCACAGAGAGAGCCTCGCCCATCCGCCGCGCAGAACTCGTCACGATCAACGTCGCCTCGTCGTCGCAGCTATCGCCACCCACCCGAGCTGCACCGTCCCAGATCGCATGGCCACACAGGCCTAGTCCATCAACCACACGCCCCTCGGCTTCCTTCCCTCCTCAGCCTCCCTACAGGCCATCGCCGACGACCGCCATTCGGCCGCACCATGTCGGCCTCGTCGAGCGGCCAGCACCTCTCCTTCTGGTCCAACTTCCTCGCCCATCACCGCAGGTCCACCTTCTTCCTCGGTCTCTGCACCGGCCTCGTCCTCGGCCTCGGCTCCCTCACCTCGGTCTTCTACCTCGCCGAAAAGCGCGAGCGCAAGAGGCGAAGGCGCCGCCTGCGCGCCTACGGCCTCGACGACGACGACGAGGATGAACGCCTCCGCAGGGAAATCAGGGGCCGCGACTCGATCCAGATCAGGAGCGGTCAGGTGGTCCGCGGCATCGAGGGCCTCATCGGCAACACGCCCCTCATGCGCATCAACAGCCTCTCGGACCTCACCGGTTGCGAGATCCTCGGAAAGGCAGAGTTCCTCAACCCCGCTGGAAGCCCAAAGGACCGCGTCGCCCTCCAGATCCTAAACGACGCAGAGGAAGAGGGTCTCCTCCATCCGAACACTGGCAGCTGCATCTTTGAAGGCACCGTCGGCTCCACCGGCATCTCGCTCGCCACACTGGCAAGAGCAAAAGGTTACCGCTGCTCAATCGTGAGTCGAGTCGGGTAGAGCACAGTGGCTGGCTCCTCTGCTCGTGACGGTGGCATCGCTGACGTGCTCACCCTCGGCCCTCCTTCCCCCCCGCGTTCCTCGCGCCCCCCCCTGCCTACCTCAGGTCATCCCCGACGACGTGGCAAGAGAAAAGGTCGAGGTTCTGCGCAAGCTCGGAGCAGAGATCGAGTCTGTCCGTCCGCGCGGCATCGTCGATCCCCGGCACGTAAGTAGCGCACCCTTCCAGCATTTGGCCGCAGCCGACAGAGCACCGTGGCTGACGAGTTGCCCCCCTATCCTCGTTGCGGCGCCAGTTTGTCAACGAGGCGCGCGCGCGGGCCGAAGCGTTCGGCGACGTCGAACTCGTTGGTCCGCACGCCGATGCCCTGGGTGCGGGCTACCACTTCAAGTCCGAGAGCGGCGATGAGGGCGGCCAGGGCGTCGGCGACGATATCCACCGGAGTGACCTCGTCGTCTCGTCTAAGTCGACGCGCATCGACGGGCAAGACGACGAGCTCGAAAAGCGTCCGCGCGGCTTCTTTGCTGATCAGGTGAGCTGCCGTGACATCCTCGCACTTGGGGTTAAGAGCGTTGGCTGCAAAAAGCCTGCGCTGACAGATGGCTGCCGTCTATCTTTCTCTTCCGTCCGTCTGGCACAGTTTGAAAACCCGTCCAACTTCTGGGCGCACTACAGCAACACGGGCCCCGAAATCTGGCGGCAGACGGGCGGGCTGCTGGACGCCTTTGTCGCGGGCGCGGGTACCGGCGGGACGCTGAGCGGATGCGCGGCCTACTTGAAGCGCGAGTCGTGCAGCAACGAGGGCGGGCGGCGGCACTTTCTCAACGGCCCGCGGGCGCACGGCGAGGTGCGCGTGGTGCTGGCGGACCCGCAGGGATCGGGGCTGTACAACAAGGTCAAGTTCGGCGTCATGTACAGCCCCACCGAGGCGGAGGGCAAGCGGCGCAGGCACCAGGTCGACTCGGTCGTAGAGGGCATCGGCATCAACCGCATCACCAAGAACCTCGAAATGGGACTCCAGTGCGTCGACGATGCCGTCAGGGTATCGGACGATGAGGCGGCCAGGATGGGCAGGTGGCTCGTCCTGAAGTGAGTAGGCCCGACAAGGCCCCGCCCCGAGCGCGACATCGACGCTGGACGAAGCACTGACATTTCGGCATCATCCCCTTTCGACCGGCTCCCCAGCGATGGCCTCTTCCTGGGCTCATCGTCGGCCGTCAATTGCGTGGCGGCGGTGCGCACCGCGCTGCGCCTCAAAAAGGAACGCGGCAGCGACCCGCCACCCGTCGTCGTGACTATCCTGTGCGTAACCTGCCAAGGTCGACGGTCGTTTCGATTCGAGCGATCTCCTCGCCCGCTCGCTGACACAGATCATCTGCCCACGCCCTTCGCCCCCGCTCCGCCAGCTGCGACTCTGGCGCGCGTCATCTGTCCAAGTTCCACGACGACGACGCCTTGAAGCGCCTGGGCGTCGATGCCGGCAGCAGCGACATTTCCGACATTTTGCAAGAGGACTGAGGCGGTTTTGAATACAAAATAGCTGGAGGCTAGGCTGCTCCTGCCCTTCGTAGATTGATCGGCCGTAGAGACGAACCAATCAGGCTGGCGCGGTCGCTGCGGTCGCGGCAACGCCGCCTTCCAGCCCTTCCGCCTTGAGGCCACACTCTTGCAGCACGTGTTGGGCGAGGAGGCTGAGTTCCCTCCACTGCCATCGCTTGAGCTCCTCCATCTTCTTTTGCGCACCGCACGCCGTTGTGGCGCCCCCACGGCCCTTGCCGCCGACGAGGGCCTCGACCTCGTCTACGAACCGCTTTGCGCTCCTCCTGACCTCGGCGTAGTCCTGCTTTTCGTAGACGACGGGCAGGATCGGGTGGCGGAACTGGTCGAGCCACCACTTTGAGTTCCAGTAGTCTGCTTCGCGGCGGTGGAGGATCGAGTGGATGAGGTCCGACGACGGGTTGCCCTCGTCGGACTGGGCGATTTCGTGGGCCGAGGAGAGGTCGTCGTTGAGAAGGTGGAGCATGGCGCGCAGCGAGGGTGGAGAGGAGAGGGCTTCGATGGTCGGGTGGAGCGTGGCGTCGTGGGGCTGCGTCGGTCGGAGCGAGGGCAGCGACGATGCGGGCGAGGCGGCCGAGCCTCGCGAGAGGAGCGGCAGCAGGGAGGCGGGGAGCGCGGAAGCGGCCATGGCGGAGAAGACTCTTGAGCGACGAAGAGGTGGGTTTGGGTGACGATTCGTCGTGGAGGCGAGTGTGCGCTGGTGATGGCGGTGACGGCAGCGGTGGTGGTGGTGGTCGGGAAGGTGGATAGCCAAGGCGGGGCCAGGCAGGCTCGGGACCAAGGGTTGGGTGGCGCCCCACAGCAGGCCTGCCTGCCTCTGACGCTGTGTGGAGGCAGCTTGGCTGGGTGGCCCGCGCCCGCGTCGGTCGTCGCACCGAGAGCCAGCCAGCAGCGGCCACGCCTCGCCTGCCAGTCGACCTAGCTCATGACCCCTCGCCGACCTCCGTCTCCGCAACCCCGTGGCGGCTTCTCAGGACAAGACAATCGCCACCAGGGCATTATCTCGCCCAAACCCACCAGGGTGGCGAGTCAAGACTCTAGACGCAGCGAGTCCTGGACAAGAACGCGGGGGCACCCCAAGCGTTGCGACGGCAGCGAGTGGTCCCAAAGAGCCGTCCCACTTCATCCACCAACCTGGCTGCCACCACAGATGAGAGGGCGAAGCTGGTGCTGCCGAGGATAGGCCCCAGATGGCCTCCAGACATTGTCCCTTCTCCCCACCGGCGGCCGTGTTTGCGTGCGGCACCCGCCTACGACCTCCCCGTCGAGTCGCCCACCGGCTTGGCCCCCATGGCCTCGAGCTTGGCAAGATGATCGACGAGGTCGTCGATGGGCGCCCTCTCCTGCTGCGCTTGTCGCTGTCCCTCTTGGTGGCCCGTGCCCGGCGTCGTCTGCGGTTCGATCTTGTTCCTGGTCGAATCCGGCACCATGATCCCGCCGCCCCCCTCGGCCCAGCCAGGTGCCATCCGCCGGAGCACCTCCCTCTTCTCCGCCTCCTTTTCCTCTTGCCTCATCCGCAGGTAGTCGTCGTACCTCTTTTGCAGCTCCTCGATCGTCGACGACGACGGCGTGTTGGCGTCCAGCACGTACGACTCGAGCGAAAACGGGTAGACAAAGTACGCCCGGATGTCGGGCGGCAGCGGATGCAGGTCGGCGGGAAGACGGATCGGCGGCGGCACAGACACCGACGGCGACTTGATCAGCGGTATCCGCGCCGCCGCCGCGTACAGCGGATTGCCGCCCGTACCGCCATGGCCGCCGTTGCGCCGCAAGCCAGCGCCACCGCCGACGTTGATGCTGGACGAGGGTGCCAGGCCAGAGAAGCCCGCAGTGCCCGCAGCGTGCGACATGCCTTGCCGGTATCGCCAAGTCGGGATGGTGAATTAGGCCCAGAAGAGGAAGAGAGGAAGGTGGTGAGCAGGGAATGAGGGGGAGGGCGGTTGATGGTTGAAAGGATGTCGTGTCGAGCCCCACAGGCAGCCGCTCTCGAACCACCCAGGAGGGGCGTGCACTGCCCCAGCCAGGCTAGAAAAGGGGAAAAAAAGAAAAAAAAGTTGTGCGACAACCACAGGATTCGAACCTGTGCGGGCAGAGCCCATGAGTTTACTCCCGAAAGACGGGATCGAACTACGCGGGGCGTATGGTTCTAGACTCACTCCTTGACCACTCGGACAGATTGTCCCGTCATGTCAAGGGCGCGAAAATAGCCGTACATACCCGATTGCTGCGGTGCTGCACCCCGACGCGCGCTCGAGTGATGGAAGGCGCAGGCGCGCCCGCGCGTAGACACCAGCAGCAGCAGCTGCTGGGCCTTGCTTGTCCTGGAAAAAAGGCTACGGCTCGTCAGGCGCAGGCAGGGCTTCCCCCTGGTCGAAGAAGCCTCTGCCCCTCCTCCACCACCTACCACCACCAGCACCGCCACCGCCACCGCCCCTTCTTTTCGCCACACCTTCTCCTTCTTCGCTTCGTAGCCAGACTCTTACGAGCGCAAGCCCGACCGCACCGCACCGCACCGCATCGCATCGCATCCAGGCTGCACTCGCGGCTCGAACGCAGGCGACGCCTTGCTTCGCACGCTCGCCGCCACCCCACCCTCATCGACGAACCTCCGCCTTTCCTACTCGACCCGCAACTCGCCCGCGACCCCGCATCGCCTCGCATTCACTCTGTCCGCAAGCGACGCCTCGTTCCTGCATTCGCACCTGCCCGCCTAGCTCCACGCCACTCTCACGACCCAAGGACGTACGCCCCGTACCAGATCCACTTCAGCATCAAGGGCTTCCGCATCTCGTTCCCAGCTCCCCCGCCGTCGTCCGCCGTGCAGCTCATCCAAAGGGCCGCCTAGCCTCGACTTCCCGGCTGTGGCGCGCTCCAGCTCGCAGCTCGCGTGCATCGCATCCCTCTTTGCGCCGCCGCTCGGCTCCCGACATCTACCGATCGTTTTCCACCTTGACCAGCGACTCTTAGCACTGCAAAGCACCGCATCGCACCTCCCGCGTCCTCGCTCGCCCCACCGCTCCCTCCTTCCCCGCCTCGCCCACTGCCCCCTGACCCCGCTCCAGCATGGCTCCGTCTGTCGACTCCAACGCCACCCTCGCCGTGCCTGGCATTGCTGCTGGGCCCCCGCCGGCCAAGAGCATTCGCAGGCAGCCGTCGGCCTCGCGCATCACGGTCTCGACCAAGCCCCAGCACCCGCAGCCTGCGGACGACGACGCCATCGTGGTCGGCTCGAGCACCGCGACCGCCTCGCCGCCTTCACCTGCCTCACCCACCGCCGCTGAGGTCTCGCCGAAGAAGCCGCGCCAGAGGAAGCTGGCACGGAGGCGGCGCGGGCCGGCGGCTGCGACCGAGAGCGAGTCCGGATCCGGATCTGAATCCGACACCGGTGGCAGCGATGCCGGGGCCGCAGCCTCGAGCTCCTCGCTCAGCCAGGCGTCCGGTTCCGACTCGGACGCGGACGATAGCGACGACGACACCGACGACGAGCAAGACGAGGAGGACATCGACGACGACGAAGGTGCTGGCGGCGCCGGCCTCCTTGACGGTGCTGCAGCCGGTCTCTCGAAAGATGAGCCCGAGGTGGAATCGGCCAAGGCGGCTGCTCTCGACTATAAGCAGTGGTCGACCCTCGCCGAAGAGGAGCTACCGACTGTGCTCGCGAGCGCGCAGCCAGGACCCGCGTCGTCAACCTCTTCGGATCATCTCGGAGACAGGCAGGCTGCCGGTGCGTCGAACGCCCGAGGCGGTCGAGGGGGCAGGGGCGGCCTCAGAGGTCGAGGTCGGGGCGCCGCTTACGGGGCCCACGTCGCCAGCGCCGTCGCCTACCGCGAAAAGCTGGAAAAGGATCCGTCGTTCACGCCTCGCGTCGGCCAGTTCTGGGGCCACGACGAGCGGCTCTTCGATCAGGACCTGCGCGGCCTCAGCGGATGGTGGCGCGGCCGAGGCGGTGCGGCGGCAGCCAACCCGGCTACACGCGGCCGAGGCAAGTTCCGCGGTGGCAGGGGCGGCGCCGCGTTCCCCGGTGCGGGCGGACATGCGCACGGTCATGAGCTCGCAGTCCGGGGCGGTGGCGGCACAGGCGCAAGAGGCAGGGGCAGGGGCGCGCCCCGCGGCGGAGCTGCTGCGAGCGTTACGGGTCCCAGGCATGGCATGACCGCGGCACATCCTGGCCCAGCGTCGCCACCGCCGAGAAAGTCGAAGCTCGCAGGCTGGGACGACGACGAGTCCGAAGTCGACGACGATGCGCTGCACGGAAAGAGCGTCAGGAGGGTCCCGGCGGCGGCGCAGCCCATCTACGCGCACATGGGCCCGCGCCATCCGGCAGCAGCGGCAGCCCAGGCGGCCGTCGACGCCAAGCACGACTTTGACGGCGTTCCCACGGGACCTCGCGCAGACCTCGAGGTGGCGGACGCGATCCCGCACAGGGAATGGGACGCCGACAACCTCGCCAGCGACGGCAAGATCGGTGCCTGGAAGGCGTCGCTGGACGAGACACAGATGTCGCCCTCGGAAGCGCCGCAGAAGCCGGACTCGGCCGTCGAGCTCTCCTCGTCCACGAGCAACGGGGCCGATGGCATCTCCGCTTCGGAAAGAGACAATCAGCTGAGCGCGGGCAAGCCGGTCAGCACCGCAGCAGGTCCCGAACACCTGGAGACGCCCAAGCCAGCGGCGTCGGTTCCGCCTCAGCTCCCTTCTTCGGGCTTCGGCAGGAACCCTGGCGCCGCGGGCGTGGGTCAATGGACGCACGACGGCTTCGAGGCGCTCCAGCAGGCAGAGGCCCGCCCCGTTGGCCTTTCAGCCCGTGGTACCGCTGCAGCCGGCGCCGGCGCCGTTCGCGGGGGCAGCATGCGCGGCGCGGGCATATCGCGCGGGTTCGGTCGCGGCCGTGGCGGTGTCGCGGCTCACGGGTTCCGAGGACGGGGTGGCTTTGCGCAGCCCGCCTTCGTCTACGGACGAGGCGCCCATGGCTTCGTCAGGGGTGGTGCCAGAGGCGGCGCGGGCTTTGTCGGCGCGGGCATGACTCGATCGACGCCAAACTCCGGAGCTGGACCTCATCCGGGCGAAGCGCCAACGAATGTCGGATCCAACAGAGCGGACGCCGCGCAAAACGAGCGGGACAGCGAAAGGCTGACCGCGCTGGTCAAAGGCCTCGCCATGACCGAGCACAAGAACCCGGCGCATCGCGAGCCGACCGCGCAAGCACCTGTTCCGGTCAAGGTCAACCTGCCGCGCACGCGCAGTCAGGAGGGGGAGCCGCCTACGCAGGACGCTGCACAGGCCACTGCCTCGCCCTCTCAGCAAGCAGGCGGCACGGTGGATGAGACGCTCCACAGAACCACGGCATCGATCACGACCGCCTCTGCTGCGGTGCCCGCTTTTCGGCCTGGATCGGCCCTCCAGGCCAACGCCTCGGGCGCCCGAGCCGGCAAGGTCGGCAGCGTCAGCACCCTCCCCGTCAATGCGGCCAAGGCACCTGCCTTCCGTCCCGGCAGTGCTGCGAGCGGCCGTGTTTCGACGCCTGCCGATGACCGCATCGTGCCTTCGCCCGAGCTTTATCTCCATGGCGACAGCTACCGCGGCGGCGCCGAGTACACGCCACCGCTGTCTGCCGACATGGGCGGCTACGGCCTCGCACCGGCCGGCTACGAGAGCGGCGGCGCCGTCTACTACAACGACCACCACGGCCACGGTGGTGCCGGCGGCTTCCGTTACGGCGGACCACCGCCGCCGCCGTTGCCCTCGGGCTACCCGATGGACCAGCCCATGTACTCGCCGAGGTACGGCGCTGTGTCCGGCGGCGAGATGGACGGGTACGGCTATCCGTCCGAGAGCGCCCATCTCGGTCATCACGGTGGCGTCCGAGGCACGGGCGCACACTCACCCGCTGGTGGCTACTACCAGCCGGTGATGATGCATCCGACGGGCTCGGGCGACGGTGTCGGCACGCCGACGTACGACTACGTGGCGACGCCGCCCTTCATGACCTACGCGCTGCCGCCGGCGGACCACTACCCCGGCTACTATACCCCCCCGCCTCCGCCGCATGGCCCTCACGTCGCCAGCACGCTTCCACCTCCGCCGCCGGACGCAGCGTACGCCTTCCAGCCCGCGCAGGCCTTCTATCACCACGAGCCGCACCTGGCCCCGCACCAGGGTGTCGAACCCGGCTTGGCTTCCTACGCCATGCAGAGCTCCGGCTCCGGCTCTGGCGAGTTTGATCCGTACGCACACCAGCCGACCCACGTCGGGGCCCAGTGAAGCGTCTCAGCCGAGCGCCAGCATCAAGCGCCCACAACAATGATTTCCGCGGTCGGTGTCGCGCTTCGTTCTCCTTGCGCCAGTCTGCGTGCACACCGTTCCGGTGTCCCCAGACTTCCACGCATGCGTCGGCGCGGCACAGGCGAGCGACGGGCCGGCCGCGGCGGCCACGCCTCCGGTCGGCGGCGCGTGGATGTTGGTGCTTGCACATTGTTCAGACCCCGCTGACGGCCCTTTGGTCGGCCACGGAGCAGGAAATCTTCCGCTTCCGACCGAGGGCCTCGATGTCGATGTGGCCTTGTCGGGCCTCTTCCCGTTGGCTGCTTGCCATGTGGTTCATCGCTCGCTCTGTCGCTGCTGCGGTACCGGCCTGGAATCATCTCCCGTTTTGCGGTCCGGTGAGCGGTCGTTTCACGCCGGCTGCTACGTACCAAGACGGCGTTTGCTCGCGTCGATCCACGGCTTTCCCTCGCCTTGCTGCCCTCGTTGTACCATAGCCTGTACCGGCCCGGGGAGCTTCCCTACCCCTGCCCTTGCCGCCAATGCGCACGTACCGCTGCGCACACGCGCATGCCATCTGCATTCATCATCGCGGTCGTCGTTGATGTTGACGTTGATGTAGAGAGCCCAGTTGTGAAGGGATGGACGACGGACGATGAGCAAGGTACTCTAGCGTGGACACCAGATCGACGTACGGATCCGGCTCGCCGAGATGGCCATGGCCGAGGCGGAGTTTTTTTTCCCAGAGCGCGGCCAGGCAGCATAGGTTCCTCCTGCCTGCCCGTGGTGGCCTGCCTGCTCTCGCACAGACCCAGTGCATCGCTGCTGCAGGTCGGCGACGGCACCAGCCGTGAGCCGGCGAGCTTTGTTTTTCAGGTCTTCTTCCAGAACGGACGGACGGACGTGCGTGCGTGGCACCGCGGCCAAGCGCCAAGCAAGCTGGCAGGCAGGCAAGAGGCAGGGGCGTTGCTCCACGTCACGGACCACGAGGCAGGCTACCGGTGCGAGGCGCCAGGCCAAGCCTGCTAGCATTATAGGCAGGAGCTCGAGTGCACCTGCCGGACCCTGTCCCTGTCTCTGACCTCGACGGCCCTTCCTTGGCTGGCTCCCGCACACCTTCTTCGCTCCCTCGCTCCGGCGCATCGTCGAAGCAGGGCCACGTTCGACTACTTCGGCCACCACCTCCTCCTCCTTGATATAAAGCGCCGCTGCCCTGGGCCGACACCGCCGCTTCAGACCGACTCCGTTGCCCCTGCTCCCTCGTGCCCGACCTCACGGCTCCCATAGACACAACACCTGCCTCTCCGCTGCAATCACTAACCGCTCTCCCGCCGACCCCCGCCCACCGACCACCATGACGACGACCATCCTCAACGAGTTCCAGGAAAAGGCCCATCCTCGGATCCTGTGCCTCTTTGATGTCGACGGCACCCTGACTCCCGCCAGGCAGGATGTCTCGCCCCTCATGCTGAGGACGCTGGCCCGGCTTCGCAACCACTGCGTCACTGGTGTCGTCGGCGGCAGCGACATTCTCAAGATCCGCGACCAGTTCAAGACGGCCGGACAGGACCGTGAGTGCATGCCCGATCGCCCGCAGCAGCCCGTCCCACCCCTCGGAGCTCGTTCGCTGACCGCCGGAGCTCCCGTCGTATGTCGCCGTACACCACCTTCGCCACCTCGCTGCTCGCGCCAGTCGTCGAGCTGTTCGACTACGTCTTTGCCGAAAATGGACTGACCGCCTTCAAGCTCGGCCAGCCCCTCGCGAGCCAATCGTTTATCGGGTGGCTCGGCGAGGAGCGATACCAGAAGCTCGTCAAGTTCTGCCTCAAGTACATTTCCAACCTCGACATCCCCGTCATGCGTGGCACGTTCATCGAGTTCCGCAACGGCATGATCAACATCAGCCCCATTGGCAGGAACGCTTCGTGAGTGTGCCCCGGCTGCCTTGCCAGCTGCCACACTTTGGAACTGCCTCTTGCTGACCCGTCGAGCCCTTGCCACGCCCGTTCGCCTCGCCCAGCATCGCCGAGCGAAACACGTTTGAGGAGTACGACCGCGAGCACCAGATCCGTGCCAAGTTTGTCGAGACGCTGCGCAGCGAGTTCAGCGACTACGGCCTGACGTTCAGCATCGGCGGCCAGATCAGCTTCGACGCCTTCCCGCACGGCTGGGACAAGACGTTTGCGCTGCGACACGTTGTACGCGACGGCAAGACCGAGGCTGGAAGCACCACGGCCGCCGACCTGGGCTGGGACGAGATCCATTTCTTTGGCGACAAGACGTACAAGGTGAGTCGGCGGGAGCAACCTCGAGCTCGTCGAAGAGTAGGCCATGAAATGAGCGCTGACATGTATCGCGTCTTTGGGGGGTCCATCTCGACACCAGGGCGGCAACGACCACGAAATCTTCTCGGATGTGCGCACCGTCGGCCACACCGTCACCAGCCCAGAGGACACGATCCGCCAGCTGGCCGAGCTGTTTGGCGTCCGCGCCGACTAGGCATGAACCTCTCTTCTGCTCCTCGAGCCCACACGGGCAAAGCCCTCCTCGCCGCTGTTGTACGAGTATACCATGGACATGCTGTCGATATAGAGACCCTGGCCCCTTGCTTGGCACACCGATAGCGACAGGCGGAGATCGCGATGCCGGCTAGCCCGAGGCACGCCCGGACGGCATGCGGCAGGATGAGGATGACGCCAGGTCGGAATTCGGAGGTCGGGGGAGGAGTAGCTGGCTGTGGGGCAAGCGGTGGCCGGGCGGCCTGGAGGCAGCCAGGCGCGGGCGCGGGGCCGGAGGAAAAAGCGGCCGAGGGAGCGAGTGGGGCGGTGATCGGCCGGAGGTGCCTGACCGCCGAAGCAGCAGCCTACGGAGCTGCAGCGCCCCTCTTGGCCTGACCACGCTCGCCGCTGACCATCACCACCACCACCACCACCACCACCACCACCACCACCATCACCACCACCACCACCACCGTTACCGCCGCCTCCTCCGCCGCCATTCACCGCCCTCTCCACCAAAACTCTCGCTGCAGCCCTACACTTTCTCTGCTATCCCCTGCAGCATCGTTCAATCCGTCCTGCATCGCCTCACCGCTCCTCTTCCTGCCTTGATCCTCTAGACAGTCGCCCATCCCCATTGTTCTGGAACCGACGCTGCACGAATACCACCTCGTTCCGCTGCACTGCTTCCGGAGCTCGAGCTCGAGTTGAAGCTCCGTCCGTCACTCCGCCATAGCCATCGACTTCAGGCTTCGACGCTCCTCGGAAGCTCGACGGTTTGGCAAACCACGCCTTGCGCTTCCTCCTCGAAAACCGGCATATTCGGCGAGACGAACGGTCGCCCTTCACCTGGCTCAGTCTGACTCGCCGATTCCTTGTCACCGTGCCGCGCCGATCTTTGATGTTTCACATCGCGTTCTTGTAACATACGCCCACCTCCACCCCGTCGGACAGCTCCCGGCACGCCTTTCCACCACCCACGCACGTCAACGAGGGTCGACGAGCCCGATCTTAGAGGAGCACCGGTACCGGCGCAGACAGCCGTGCTCACGTCGCCCTACACAAGCGCCAGCCTCGCCTCCTCCGTCCATCATCGCTTGACCAATCGAAGTGGTCTCGATCGGTCACCACTGCAGACGGTGCCGACTCGTTCGCCTTCCACACTGCCAGCAGCGCTCCGAGCGCACACTCTGCCCTCCGCTGCGCTCCCGACGTGCACATGTCGATGCGACCAGGGACGTCCGGCAGCATGGGCGGCAGCGGCGACTCGCACAACGGCTCTGGAGCCGCGCCGCCGGGGATGGGCGGATCTTTGGCCGGCGTCGACCTAGGCCCTTCGATGCTCTCAGCCGCGGGCCCCGCTCCCAACTCGGGACCCTCGTACCCTGCCGGCACTGGCCCAGGAGGCACGCCCACCACCGCGCTCAGCGTCTACCACCTCATCACGCAGCTCTGCCAGCGACCCGACCCGGCCGCGCTCGCCGCAACCTCCAGCAAGAAGTCAGCCGGCGGTGGGCCTGGCCCCTCGTCGCCCTCGCCTCCGCCCGCTTCGACGAGCGGCAGCGGCGCAACGTCCGGCGAAGGTGCGCTTGCCGCCCTTACGGCCGCCGACAGCCTGCCCGGCAGCTCGGCGCAGCGCGAGAATGCGCTGCTGGAGCTGAGCAAGAAGCGCGAGCAGTACGAGGACCTGGCGCTGGTGCTGTGGCACAGCTTCGGCGTCATGTCGTCGCTGCTGCAGGAGATTGTGTCCGTCTACCCGCTCCTGTCGCCGCCGGCGCTGACTGCGCAGGCCAGCAACCGGGTGTGCAATGCGCTGGCGCTGCTGCAGTGCGTGGCGAGCCACAGCGAGACGCGGGGCCTCTTTCTGCAGGCGCACATCCCGCTCTTCCTCTACCCCTTCCTCAACACGACGTCCAAGACGCGGCCGTTTGAGTACCTGCGTCTGACGTCGCTCGGCGTCATCGGTGCGCTGGTCAAGCAGAACGACAACTCGGACGTCATCACGTTCCTCTTGTCGACCGAGATTATCCCGCTCTGCCTGCGGATCATGGAGACGGGCTCGGAGCTCAGCAAGACGGTGGCCATCTTTATTGTGCAAAAGATCCTGCTCGACGACATGGGGCTGTCGTACATCTGCCAGACGTACGAGCGCTTCTACGCCGTGGGCACGGTGCTGAGCAACATGGTGGCGCAGATTGTCGAGAGCCAGGCGGTGCGGCTGCTCAAGCACGTGGTGCGCTGCTACCTCCGCCTCAGCGACAACCCGCGTGCGCGCGAGGCCCTCCGGGCGTGCCTGCCCGGCCCGCTGCGCGATGCCACGTTTTCGCAGCTGCTCAAAAACGACCACATCACGAAGCGATGCCTGGCCACGCTGCTCCTCAACCTTTCGGACCGCGTCGAGCAGTAGGCGAGGCCCAAGTGTTGGAGGCGCCACAGAGCGATGGATAGGCGCTGGCTGGGTCGAAGCGACGGATCGGAGGCGTCGGCGGCGGACAGCAAGAAGTGCGAGCGAAGGAGGAAGCAAGGTGGCGGAGCAAGGATGGAGCGGCGACGACGACCGGCATGGTGCCGATGTGCTGGCGAGTACCTGTAACACTACCCCCCAATCGATCTGGTCCGACTCTGCCGGACCCATATATTGTTATCTCCGGCCAGCCGGGCAGGCCAGCGCGATGGCCACGATTGGGCCGACGACGCCTCCGTCTGACTGCTCGTAGGCATCTAGAACGCTCTTCTTGTTTCTAGCCGGGTCGGTAAAAGTACAGGTGGGTGCTCCTTGACAAAGGTCGGGTCCAAGCGGACGATGTTCAATAGATCTGAGCCGAGACAGAAGTGGGAACAAAAGGAGGGAACGGGTCGTCTTCGGGGGTCAGTCGGGAGTACGAGCTGCGTGGCCGCGGCGGCGCACTGGGCCGTGGTGGGCTCTCACCTCGTCAAAGGGCCTGGTGTCCTTGAAGCAGCTGTCAAAGACGAGGTCGACCTCCCTCTTTGCCCTCTCGAGGTCGCCCTGGCAGGATGGGTTGGCGGCGACGCTGAGAGCGGCTCTGCGCTTGATGCACTTCTGGAACTGTCCCTTGAGGCCGTACTCTCTCCTGCCCCACTCGCGGAGGAGGTCGCAGTCGCCGCTGAGGGTGGCAGCGCGGATCTCGCTGCAGGCGTGGTGGGCGAGGTTGTCCCAGCGCACCTTGAAGCGGCAGTGGTCGAACCAGTGTATCATTTCGTGGGATATGGTGTTCTCGACGTGCTCCTTGGAGTAGAGCCGGTTGCTGCACAGGAGGATCGAGGAAAAGGACGTGGGCTCGCCCGGGAGCGAAGGCGAGAAGCCGCCGGCGACGGCCTTTGGGCACGTGGCGATCAGGATGGGGGGTGGTGGCGTAGGTGCTGATGGTGATGGCGACGCCGTTTGCGTCCCTGCTGCTGCAAGTATCGGCGTGGGAGATGATGACGGCGATGAGGTTGCAGAGGGAGGGACGTAGGTGGACGGGGGCGCGGCGCGCGGGTCGCACGAGAGGAGGGCGAGGTGCTTTGACATGAAGCGGATCATGGGCGAGGTGCGGAAGAGCTCGTTGGTCCACTGCTCGACGCGCTCGCGGGCCACTGTCTCGTCGCGCGTCTCTTCCGAAGGTGGTGTGGGCAGCATACCTGGCGTCTGAGGAGGGATGGGTGGTTGAGGGCAGGGGAGTGATGGTGAGGGGGTGGTGAATGGAGGCAGCCTCTGCCCTCTTTTCTTGGGTGGTGCCAGCCCCGGGCCAGGTTGACTAGCTCGCCCCAGCCCCGAGCACCTTTGCCCCCGCTGCACTCCCGACTCCCGTATGGTGGCCATCCCCGGAAGACCGCGACGGCCTCAGCCAGCCCGCCCTCCCTCCACCTGCCACTGGGCCTCCGAGCAGCACAAAGACCAACACTACTCAGCCACCCGAGCCTGCAGAACCCTGAGCTGCCCCCTTCTTCCCTCTCTCCAACCTGCGCCGCCGCCTTCATTCCCACCACTCCATCCTCTTTCCCACCACTCCATCCTCACTCTCACCCTCTCCACCGCCACGCCGTTGCCCTTCCGCCGCGCACCGCCGCGCACTTAACAGCCCTGCTAAAGATCCTTGCCCCCGGCCCTCTCCACACACCACGCACGACAACCCGCACAGCTCCACCGGGCGCGCGCCCTCCCTGCCCTCTCCCGTGTCATCGCGCCCGCCATGCCGCCAGCCAGGAGGGCCACCAGGCGCACAGCCCACGGCACACAGTCGCAACAGCCTGACACCACCTTGGCCGCAGAGGACCCCGATCACGCCGGCTCGCAACACGACGCCGCAGCCCAAGACAAAGCAACGACCTCCCAGCAAACGCACGCTCGCCCCAGTCGCAGCCCGGCAGACTCTGGCGACGCACAAGACGACGGCATGCCTGCGACGCCGGAGGCAGCAGCAGATGACGGCGTTGATGGCGCTGGCGCAGGCGGTGGCGCGGACCCCGACAACGACGCCCAGCTGCCCAGCTCCACCTTTTCGGCCCGCAACGAGCGCGACCACGTCAAAATCATGCTCGCCACCGACAACCACGTCGGCTACATGGAGCGCGATCCCGTCCGTGGCCAGGACTCGATCCGCACCTTTGAAGAGATCCTGCAGCTCGCCGTTGAGCACCAGGTCGACCTCATCCTCCTCGGCGGCGACCTCTTCCACGAAAACAAGCCGTCCAGAGCCACGCTGCACCAGGTCATGGCACTCTTGCGCCAGTACACGCTCGGCGATCGCCCCATCCAGGTCGAGCTGCTAAGCGATCCAAACGACGGCGCGCTTCCCGGCTTTGACTTTCCTGCGGTCAACTACGAGGACCAGAACCTCAACGTCAGCATCCCCGTCTTTTCCATCCACGGCAACCACGACGACCCTCAGGGCACGGGAGAGACGGGCGCCCTCTCCGCCCTCGACCTCCTCTCGGTCTCGGGCTTGATCAACTACTTTGGCAAGGTCGAGCTGCCCTCGGACGACGCTACCGCCGCCGCACCCTCATCGCGCGCAGCCAAGGGTAGCTTCCAGGAAAAGGGCATCCGCATCAAGCCTGTGCTGCTGCAAAAGGGCAACACCAAGCTCGCCCTCTACGGCATGGGCAACATCAAGGACGAACGCATGCACTTTGAGCTCCGCGCCAACCGAGTTCGCATGTTCCGTCCGCAGGAGGATCCGGATTCGTGGTTCAACATCCTTTGCGTGCACCAGAACCGGTAAGTTGCCTTCTCTAGGTCGTGCCTGGCGACCACAACAGTTTGCTTGTCTGCTGACGCTCGCCGGTCCCATGCCTCTTGACGTCTCCACGACCGCTGCGATCACCCACAGAGTCGCTCACAATCCCAAGGCGTGCGTTCCCGAAACCATGTTTGACGACTCGGTCCACCTCGTCGTTTGGGGCCACGAGCACGAGCAGCTCATCCTGCCGCAGTCGGTGGCAGAGAAGCGCTATCACATCACCCAGCCGGGCAGCAGCATCGCCACCAGCCTGATGCCTGGCGAAGCGGTGGAGAAGTGTGTCGCCATCATCCATGTCGAGAACACCGACTTCCTCATTGAACCGATCCCCCTCAAGACGGTGCGGCCCTTTGTCATGGACGACCTGCGCCTCGACGAGGAGCTCGAGGAGCATGGTCTAGAGCCCAAGCGCGGCGACATCATGAAGCTGTTGCGCATGCGGGTCAACGAGCTCATAGACAAGGCGAGGCAAGAGTTCACCGAGAGGTTCCCGGACCGCGAGATGCCGCTGCCGCTGATCAGGCTGCGCGTCGAGTACGTGGCCAACCAGGAGATCAGCAATCCTCAGCGCTTCGGCCAGGAGTTCAACGGCAAGGTGGCCAACCCCAAGGACGTGCTGCAATTCACCAAGCGGAGGGCAGGTACCAGCGCAAAGGGTGAGTCGGAACGTGACAAGTCTCGAAGAGGGAACGCAGAGGCCCTATCGCTCAAGGACGGCTGATCTGACTGCCCTATGCGCTCTGCTCGTACCTCTTCTCTCCACGCCCCGCACTGCAGACAATGACGCGTCCAATGCCTATGTCGACGTGACCGGGCTCGATCTGCTGCCTGCCGAGAAATTGGAGCGGGTCGACGTCGGCAAGCTGGTGCAGGAGTACCTGCAGGCGCAGAATCTCGACATCCTCAACCCAGAGGGCCTCGAGGGCGCGGTGGTCAACTTTGTGGAGAAGGACGACAAGGACGCCATCGACAGCTTCGTCAAAAAGATGCTGCGCAATACGGTCAAGGGCCTGGTGACGATTGATCCGGAAGAGGCGCAGCTGCAAAACGAGCTCGAGCGGCTGAGGCAAGAGCAGCAACGGGGTCCCAGGGCAGGCGGCGGCTCAGTCGAGGACGATGACGACGAAGATGGGCACGCTGGTCCTGCCAGGTCGGCGGCGGCCTCGAGCAGGCGCAAGCAGGCACCCGCTGCGTCGACGAGTCGCCGAGGTGGGAAGGCGGCCGCGCGCGACTCGGACGAGTCGATGATGGACGACCTTGATGCCGACGAAGATGTCTTTGACGACGACGATGATGAGGACGAGGACGATGGCCGTGCGGGCGCCAAAGGTCGAGGAGGCTCTCGCGCATCGCCCAAGAAAGCCAGCCGTGGCAAGTCTGCCACTACGGCAGGCGGGCGGGCTGCCGCCTCTACGCCGCCGAAGACGCGCGCGGCACCGACACGAAGGGCGGCTGCCAAGGCGGCAGAGAAGACGTTCCTGGGTCCGAGCGACGACGAAGACGACGAGGCGGAGTTCGTCGACCGTGCCGCCCCGGAGGATGTCATCATGATTGACGACGACGACGACGAGCCGGAGCCGACGCCAGCTCCCGGGGCTAGCCGGCACGCCGCAGCGCTGGGCCTCTCAACGTCTCGCACCACGACGGGGGCTCGAGGGAAAAAGGCGACTGCCAGTACGCCGGCCACGGCCAAGACTCGAGCGGCGCCCGCAAAGAAGGCGGCCGCAACAGGCTTGCGACAGTCGCAGTTGTCTTTCGGCAGTCGTCCGGCGACGGCGACGAGGGGCCGCCACGAGGAGGTCGACGACGGCGACGAAGACGAGTTTGAAGAGCCGACGAGCACCAGGTCGAGGGCTGCCGCATCGGCCAGTACCCGGAAGACGGCGACGAGGCGTTGAAGAGCGTTCGGCGAGAGTCACCATTTAGGCACCTTGTCACCATTCCGACAGAGCAAGCGGGCACGATACCATGTAGCGCGACCAAGCCTGCGCCAGCCATCTGATCCGCTCGCACTCAATCCGACTGATGAGCCAACGACTGTGCGTGTGCCTTTTCCCGAGTTCCGCCGAAGTCGGGACGGGCGCACGAAGTGGAGTGGAGCAAGCGGCAGGAGGGATGCACGGTGGCCGCCGGTCTGGTTGCCACGCCCAACGATTTTTCTTGATTTCCAAAGCGGCCGAGCTGGTCATCTGCCATGGCGCGCTGCCACCACCACCGTGCCTCGACCCTGCCACCCAGCCTTCCAAGCCACCTCCATCTCACCACTGCTCACCACCGCTCTAGCCACCGCCAAGGAACAACCCGCACTCACATCACGCGATGTGGCCCTTTGCCTCTTCCTCCGCCTCGTCGTCGACGCAGCAGCTCGAGGCCAACACCGACAAGTGTCCCGTCGACCACGAGACGAGGCTGGCCTGGCTCGCAGCCAACCCGGGCGCCTCGCACCCTTTTGCTGCCGGCGCCTCTTCTACATCCCAGCCTTCCTCGTCCTCGGCATCACCTGCTGCCGCTGCCGCGTCGACTTCCGCATCAGCCTCGGCGACCCGTCCCACTTCCCGCGCCGACGTCGAGGACCTCTCTCGCCTCTCTGCAGAACGCGAGGTCTCCTCGATACCCCGTCATTTCGCCTCGCCCTCGCCTACGCCATCCACCACCAATCTGGCTCCGACCACCGACAATGGCGGAGAGACTGCAGCAACTGCGGCGAGCCGGGAGGGAAGCGACGAGCCCAACTGGGTCTACCCGTCGCCGTTGCAGTTCTACAACGCCATGAAGCGCAAGTCGCAGAACCCGCAGGTCGAGGATATGGACATCGTCGTGCCCATCCACAACGCCGTCAATGAAGAGGCGTGGCGCCGCATCATGGTCTGGGAAGCGTTACGGTCCGGCTCCTCGCCCGATGCAGCCGCTGCCCGGAGCACGGCCAACGGCACAGGGCCCAACGACGTCAAGCTGCTCAACTTCCAGGGCCGACCCCGCGACCTCACCTGGCGGGCGTGGTTCCGCACCTTGGCAGGCTACGCCCCGCCATTCGACCGGCACGATTGGACCATCGTTCGTGGCGGCAACGACGAGGAGCGCATGCGGTACATCATCGACTTTTACGGCGGTCGGAGCATCCCGAGCCCCGGGCCTTCTGGCGATGCGGCAAACGGATTGGTCAAGGCCGGCGGAGGAGGAGGAGTGGGAGGGCAGGGCGTGTCTTTCTTCCTCGACGTAAGACCTGCCCCAGACTCGGTCGAGGGCATCACGATGAGGGCAAAGAGGATGTGGCGGAAGTGGGCTCTGGGCACCGATGACCTCGGCGTCGGACCGCAGAGGAGACCGACCACCCTTCGCTGATTTCCTGTGTGCCGCGGTCGACGAAAGATGTAATCACGACCTCCACCGCTCAGTCTGTCGTCCGTCTCGAGCCGCTCTTGGCGCGTTGCGGCCACGTCCGCGCGATCTCGCATCACGGTGGGCCTATCATCTCACCCAAGAGTGCAAATTGAATGCGTGAGGAATGGCCGACGGACGAAAAGGGACATGTGTGGGCATGCTGCGAGCTCGATCGTAGGCCGGTCGGCCCTCTCCTGTGTCTTCAGAGCTCGACGCGCGTCTCTCTCTCCTCCCTCTCTGCCTCCTCCTTCTCCGCCCTGGCCACCGCCCCGACAACCTCTTGGGCATTCTCGGGTGCTCTACCGCCCATGCCCAGGGGCAGCGACTCCTTTTCGGCCTCGAGGACGTCGCTCTCGCTCATCTTGACCCACTCGTCGCCGTCCTCGCTGCCCTCGCCTCCGGGCCCGACCCCGCCGCGGCCTCCTTTGGTCGACGATGACGATGACGAGGGCGAGGCAGAGGTGGATGGTAGCGGAATGGTGCCGGAGCGAGCCTTGGGCGTTTCGGAGCCGTCTTTCGACTTGGCCTCGTCTATCGGTGTCGCTGTCGTCGCTGCGTCTTGCTGGATCCGTGGCACGACGTACTTTAGCAGGAAGTCGGAGATCGTCTCAAAGTACTTTGGCTGTAGTGTTCAAGCGGCAGGACAATCATGCGTGGCTGGGTCAGTGACGCACGGTCTAGGTGGCCAAAAAGGCGGCAGTGGAACTCACCTTGACGCAGGTGTCGTCTGAGAGGTTGACGAAGATGGGGTAGGCGGGGCAGAGTCAGCATACGGCCCTGAGTTTCGCCCAGGCGGCTGGGTTTGATGTCGCTCTTGATGTGTGGGACTGCTTACTATGCGTGCCATCTTCAAACGCTTTCCAGACCTTGTTGGTGCTGCGGCACTTTTCGTAGAGCGCGTCCATGTGGGATGGTGGGACCAGTTCGTCCTTTCGACCGCTGAGGAAAAGGACGGGCACATTGGGCGCAACCTTTGTGATGGCCAGGTCCGACGACCAGAACTCGCCTGCGATGTCGGCGGTGATCGAGGACGGTCACCGCAGCTAAACGGTCAGTCGGGCTCGTAGCATGGACAGCGATGGCCTCTGCACGCTCCAGGTACCCACGACAGAGAAAGGCAAACGGCCGCACCGGTGGCAGCACGTGCGGAATGAGCTCCGGGATGCTCAGAAAGCTGCAGAAAGAGGCGTTGGGAGACGGCGGAGGGCGTTCAGCGTAAGCTGAGAATAGGCTGATGCGAGGCAGACTGGATAAGCAGCACGAGGCCTCACGTGTTTTCGAGCATGAGTGCGTGGACCTGGAGGAGCAGAGGGGGGAGAGGCGTCGGGGAGACGAGGAGGAGTGCGCGGGGTCAGTCGGGGTGGCAAGACAGAGGAAGGGGCAAGTCTGGGTGCGCAGCACAGCACGCACGCTCTTTGGGTTGCGGCTGGCGAGGTCGACGGCGATTGCGCCTCCGATGCTCTGACCATAGGCGACGACGGGCGTCTTGCTGAGCTGTGGGTGTTTGCGGATCCAGTCGAGCGAGGTTTGTGCGTCGATGCGGATGCCGTTCTCGTTTGGAGAGCCGGAAGAGTAGCCGTAACCGCGGTAGGAGAGCATGACGATGTTGCAGCCGAAGCGCTTGTACAGGACGGCAGCGAGGGGCAGGCGGTGTCCCATGTTTCCGGCGTTTGCATGGAGGAAGAGGATGGTGGGGCGGCGTGCGGCGAGGTGGGGATCGACGACGTCGGTGTGGACGATTGCGGTATGGGTGGGCGATGACTTGCGTTCGGGTTCTAGGTCTTGTTGGCTCCTGATCTGGCGTATCTTGTCGCGTGCGAGTCGGTAGCCCTGGAGCATGGCGAAGGCGCGGAGGCGCTCGCCGTCTGGGGTGGTGAGCTGGTGCTCGGTAAAGGGGATGTCAAACTCGTCTGGGGTGGCGACCTCTGTGCGCGAGCCCGGTGGGAAGGATGCGGCGTAGATGAGGGATGTCTGGTAGCGGTAGAGGAGGCCCGCGGTCGAGGCGAGCGAGACGAGGAGGATGCCGCCGAGGGCCTTTGCGAGGCCGTAGAAGGAAGGGAGGTAGCCCATTGCGCGGTCGTGTGTGGGGTTGGCGGATGAACCAAGGGTCGTGAGGTAGCTTTGCCGTTCCTCAGGCACGAGGGGCGGGAGGTTGTTCGGAAGGCCGCCGAGGTCGGCTTGGTCGGTGGCGGTGGTGGTGGTCGAGAGGAGTCGTGACTGTATGCCCTCTGGTTGGCCCCTGGTTGGCCTCTGGTTGGCTCTCTGAACCTGGGGCCGACCCTGACCCTGGTCCTGGCCCTGACCCTGAGGCTGGCCTGGCCTGAGCGTGGCAGGCTGTGGGCGTCGTGTTGGGTCGGCCCGTCGGCCTACCGGCTCCGATGCGGGCCCGACGCTGCTAACTATCCCTCCACATTACCGGTTGCAGCGGGCGATCAACGCAACATCGGCATTCTTAATTATTGCCCCACCGACACCCCCTTTCCTCTCTTTGCCTCCATCTTTGCCTCTGGCCAACCGCGCAGCCTTTCCCCCTCCCCACTCTCCCCCCCCGCTCCATACCTCTTTCCTTTCTGCCATGTCTGCCGCCACCACCACCAACGCCGTCGACAGGCCCGTCGTTCTCCTCACTGGCTGCTCGCGCGGCCTCGGCCTCTCAGTCTTGCAACAGCTCCTCGACGGCACCACCCTCATCCCGCAAGCCAACGTCGTCGCAATCTCCCGCTCCCTCCCTCAGCCACTGTCCTCACTCCTCGAGTCCCACCCCGACTCAGTCATCCACGTGCAGGGATCCACCACTGACGACGCCGTCTCCCAGACCGCCGTCGACCGCGCAATCGCAAAGTGGGGCCGCATCGACGCACTCATCCTCAACGCAGGCATCGTCGACGTCGCAAGGATCCAGGACCTCTCGACCGCAGACTTTGCTCACCAGCTCAACGTAAACACCGTGTCTCTCATCGCCACCATCCGCGCAGCCCTCCCCCATCTCCGCAACGCAAATGGCGGCGGCCGTGTCGTCTTCGTCAGCAGCGGCGCAGCCGTCGGCAACACGTCGGGCTGGTCGGCCTACAAGTAAGTCGTCGCCCCGCCCTCACTGCCAGACTCGACAAGAGTAAGTCAGAAAGTCTGACTGCTGTGCTGTTCCTTCTCTCTATCCCGCCGCCCATCCACAGCGCCTCCAAGGCCGCCATGAACTCCATTTGCCGCACGATGGCCAACGAAGAAAAGCAAATCGCCTGCTTTGCCGTACGGCCCGGAGTCATCGATACCGAGGTGAGCGTCCCATCCCCGCAGCAGCAGACAGACTTCCCCTTTCCACCCTTCCGCGCCCTCATTTCCCTAACCCCCAGTTTTTCCATCGTGCCCGGCTCGACGTCATCGACAGATGCAAGTCCAGATCCGTGGCGCAGGCACCCACATGGTGCCCGCCGAGTACGAGCGCTTCGTCAACATGCACAAGGAGGGCAAGCTTCTCCCTCCCCACCTCCCCGCCCACTCGCTCGCCGCTCTCGCCGTCAAGGGCAGCCGCTCGCACCCAAAGGAAAAGGGCAGCGACAAGGGCATCGGCGAGCTCGGCGGCTTCGTCAACTGGGACGCAGAAGAGCTCGCAGGGTTTAAGCTCGACACTTGATGCTGCACCGCGCCGCGTCAGGAGCCGTCCGTCGCGCCCACACACAGAAGAAGAAGTAGTAAAGCGCAAGGCCGACAAGCGGCATCGTTGGTATAAGTCTCGGCGGCCAGAATGTATGTACAGGATCGCATGTCTCTTTCTAGAGCCGCATCTCGAACCGCACTCTGCTCCACCGTCTGGTTCGACTGCTGCTGCCTTGTCTAGGGCCCCAATGCCAAGCCCAAAGCGTCTCGCTGCGCAGCCCGGACCACCATGGCCTGCCACAGGTCCAGCTGCGCCGACCAAAAGATGCATGCATCTTGCTGCCCCCGGATGTCCTGCAGCTCGACCAGCCCAAGCTTCTTGATGGCGCCCCACTGCCGCCTCGCCTCGTCGCACCCCGCGTTGCGCACTTGAGCGTCGAGGAGCCCGTTGGCCTCCTCAAGTCGTCGGCAAGCTTGCTCCCTGCCCGACACCGACGCCAGCGCAGAGTCGAGGTCTTGCCGCAGTTGTTCGGCCTCTGTGCGCCCCGCGTCGTCGTCGTGATACCGCTCCTCCGCCGTCGCCGTCACCATCGCCGTCGCTACCGCTGCTGATTCGGCCAGTGCGAGCTGCGATGTTAGCTCAGCCAGTTGGGCTTCGAGCGCAGCGACTTGCCGAGCGTGCCTGTCTTCCACCTCCCGCATTCTCGCCGACGCTCCATCCACCTCGTGCACCGGCTGTCCCGTCTCCACCTCTGCCTCTCCCCCGATCGCCAGTGTTGCTGCCTGGTCACCTCGCAGAAGTGCATGCGACGCCGAGACTACGCTCTGGTCGAGACCGAGATCCTCTGCCGTTTCCGCCAGCTCCTCGACGAAGCTCTCGTCCATCAGCATCAGACTCGATCCCCGCTTCGAGAGTCCATTGTTTGAGTGCGAGGCCGAGACCAGCTCCATGCCCAGCAGCGACTCATGTTGGCTGTCCGACGTGCGCAGGCCCAGCATCGTCTCAAGACCGATGCTCTCCCGCAGCGCCTGACGAGAAGCGTCCCGCGCCGAATTCCGCTCCGGTAAGTTGCGGGTGTCGGTACCGGTATCGGCTTGCCTTGCTCGATTCAGCGATGGTGACGTCGAACCCAGTGCCAGCTCGTCTTGAAGCACGTCATCGGCGTCATTGCCTCGCTCAGGGCTGAGGGCATCGGACGAACGAAGAAGAGGCGACTCGCCGCCCAATGGCGACGAGCCGATGGCGCGAAAGTCGAGGCTCTGGTCGCCAATGTTTTCGAGCGTTGCGTCCTCCTCAGAAGCCTTGGCCGGACCATGGCGACCGTACCGCAGCCTTCCACTCCTACCGATCGCAGACAGCGACATCTGACTGAGGCTTGGCGTGTGGGCGCCGCGGAGCCTTCCTTGATCGACATCGGCGTCGGAGGAGCGAGCAGGGCTGTCGCGAGTATCGGGCATGGTCGACGCCGGACCGGGCTGCTCGCGCTGCAGCTTGTCGGCCGCCAGCATCGTCTCGACCTCGCGCATATTGAGGTTGGCTTTGCGCGCCACCGCTTGCAGGCTGGCCAGCAGGTCTGCATCAATTTCGGCGCTCGACAACGCGCGACCATTGGGCTTCCCGGACGATCGAGCAAGTTGCTGCTGCTGCTGCTTGGCCATTGCAAGAGCGTCAGTCGGCGGGCTGCTCCTCGTCGGGAAGGTGAGGCCGGACCGCGCGTGGCTCTTTGTCGGAGAAGTTGGTGGCGTGGCGGTGGCGGTGACGCCGGGTGCAGTGATGCGCGGCGGGAGACCCGACTTGACTGGGAGAGCCGTGAACGGTTTGACCGGCGCTGTTGCCTCCGCCCAACCGCTCTTGCCAGCGGATCTGGAAGCGCTGCCGAGGTCTAGCGGGTGGACCAAGACGCCGCTGAGACGCTTCTTGCCCTTGATCAGCGCCTGTGGGGTGTCGATGGGCTGGTAGGACGCTTTGTGGCGCATGGCCAGCACGGTCGGATGGGTGATGGGATGGGCCTTCAACACCGAATTCGCAATGCCGAGGTCCGCTTTGTCAATGGTGGAACTGCGCGAGGTGCCGCTGCCGTCCAAGGCTCTTGCTGGCGGTTCTCTCGTCATGTACGTCGCTGTCGGGGGATCTGCGTTGACTCCAGCGGTAGCGATAGACGTGGGCTGCTGCACGTCATGCTCCTTGGTCTGCACTGCTCCCAGGAGAGTGGTGGCGACAGGTAGACTGGATCTCTTGCCGCGCAGCGCAAGGGAGGATGGACCCTTGGCGATGGACCTCTGCGCCAACCCGAGGGGCGTCGGTGGTGGTCCGACGCCGGCCTTGGCACGGCCAGCGGAAGCCAGATTCTCCTTGTCGGTGCTCTGCGGAGCGCCCTGGATCCCGCTCGACTGCAGCACAGTCTGGTCAATCGAGGCCCGTCTGGAATGCGTGCTCGGAGGCTTCCCGAGGTCGACACTGCTTGGCCGCCTCTGCGATGGCACACGGCCCAGGCGGCTGGCCCCGGCAGTGGCTGCAAGGTTGCCCACCTGGGTCAAGGCGCCGGCGGATCGGCCGTCCCTTGCGTCTGGGCTTGCAGTGGCGGCTTGGTCCGGCGTCGGTCCTGGCGTCGGGAGCGCCGCGGCCGCTTTGCGAGGCGATCCCGACGACGGTGCGCCTCCGTAGGCGCTTTGCGCGCGTTTTCGTCCGAGGCCATCGGCGCCTGCGACGACTCCGGTGTCAGCTGCGTCGGCCGCCTTGGACGAGGTCTCTGCGCCGTTATTGTGCAGGACCAGCGTGGATCCGGTGCGGGAGCGTGACTTTGGGATGGTGGCAGATCTGGTATTGGCGCCGCCGCGCAGGCTGCTGTTGGAGCTGCTGGTGGTCAGACTGCCGGCAGTGGCGCGCGTGGATGTCTGCGCCTGCTGCCTGGTGGCGGCGGCATGGGCTGCGGCGGCGCCGTGCACGTCTCTGAGGCTGTTTGAGCGGGCGATCTTGGAGAGCTTGGTCGAGGGGGATGCGGCAGTTGTGGGGTTGGGCTTCGTCGATGATGCGCTGAATGTGCCGAAGCGAGCCGGCGGGGGGCCGGGCAGCTTTGAACGGAGAGAAGAGAGCTTGGTCCGAGTGCCGGTGCCGAACTGGGCGACGCTTGGGGCTTGGTTGGTGCTGTTGGCGCCGATGGTGGCCTGTTGGGCTGCTGTGGGGGTCGAGGACGAGGGGGTGGCTGTGCCGGCGTCGAGGTCAGTTGCATGGCCGGTCCTCTTTCCGAGGGTGGTGGCGGGCTGCAGCTGGGAGACGCTGGACGCCTTGTGACGGAGCGAGGCGGTCGAGGTGGGCAACTTTGATTGCTTGGAGAGCGGCTCGGGCGGCGATGCCGGGGTCGCTGCAACCATCTTGCTGGCAGGGGAGCCATGGCGATGTGCGGTCGAGTGGGCGGCGGTGGCAGGCTTGTGGGCCTTTGAGGCCGAGGTGAAAGCGGATCTGAAGGAGAACTTGGACGAGGCTGGGAGCGGGTCTTGTCTGGCCATTTTTGCGCGAGAGGGTGAGGGTGAGCTGAGCGGGGTTGCAGCGATGGTCTTGGTTCGAGTCGAGGTCGGAGTGGATGAAGGCGACGAGCCCATGCTGGCGGGCAGAGTTGGGTGATCTAGCCCCGGCTGGTGACGCGAGATGAAGCTGCAACTCCAAGACTGGTGGCGGACGAGTGGGCCGCAGGGAAGCCAACGGGGGTCCAAGCCAGGCAAGCTGCGCCGCGTGCCCAATCAGCGCCTCTTTGGCCGCCGGTCCCCAGAAGCGGGCGCAGCGGGACCAAGGTGCTCGGCGAGACGGCTGTCTCCGATGTATGGAATGCTGTGTGTGAATGGATTAGGGTGGTGTAGGGGGGAAAAGAGGTGGGCAGCCGCACGGAATAGTGACATAGTTATACTACTACGGATGGCGGCAGTTTGCAGATACAGATAGGCAGGCCTCTAGCCTACATGGACAGAGAGGCACGTACTCTTGCGGCCTGCCAGACCAACACCACCGCCGGCCGTCGACACCAACACCTGCACGCCTACGGCGGGGTTGGTCAGGCAGAGGGCTAGCCAGCTTTGGCCTGCTGTGGGCATCGCCGACCCGCCTGCCTGCCCAGCCCGCTTTATTTGTCGCTCGCTTCGACTTTTCCCCGCCTCGCAACGGCCTGCCCTGATCCCGACGCGTGTCGCGGGCCTGCTGCCAGACCACCTGTGACTGCTGTCCACGTCCCTCGCAGCCCGTCTTTGCAGCACTTCTTCTTCCAACCTCCAACCCCTTGCTTGCTTGTTGCGCCGCCACGTCCGCTTCCATCCCTGCGCACATGTCGGACCCAATACCCGCCGAGCCTCAACCAGCCCCATCCGTCGCCGCCGCCGCCTCGGCCTCGTCACGCTACGAGCTTCTCTACACGCTACGCGGCCATCAAAAGTCGATATCCTCGCTCGCCTTTTCGCCAGACGGCCTCGTCCTCGCATCGGCCTCGTCCGACGCCCTCGTCAAGCTCTGGTCGGTCGCAACGGGCGCACCGCTGGCCACCCTCAGCGCGCCCGCACAGGGCATCAACGACCTCTCGTGGTCCAGCGACAGCACCTACCTCGCCGCCGCCAGCGACGACCGCTCCGTCACCGTCTGGAACGTCGCTTCCGCAAAAGTCGCCCGCACCCTCCGCGGACACACCAGCTACGTCTTCTGCCTCGCCTACAACCACCAGAGCACCCTCATCGCAAGCGGAGGCTTCGACGAGACCGTACGCCTCTGGGACGTCGGCCGCGGCACCTGCCACCGCACCATTGCGGCCCACTCCGAGGCCGTCAGCGGCGTCGCCTTCAACCACGAGGGCACCCTTATCGTCTCGTGCAGCTACGACGGCTCCCTCCGCCTCTGGGACGTCCCCACCGGCCAGTGCCTAAAGACGCTCGAACACAAGGACAAGGCCGCCATCGCATCCGTACGCTTCTCACCAAACTCGATGCTGCTCCTCGCAGCCAGCCTCGACAGCACCGTCCGGCTCTGGGACATCCCCAACAGCAAAATCGTAAAGACCTATAACGGCCACCGAAACCTAAAGTACGCCACCAAGGCCGCCTTCACCCGACCAACTCGAAAGAGCTCCGGGGATGGCGCGCAGCAGACCACCCAAAACGCGGATGCGGCGGGGCAGGCCGCAGCGATACCTCAGATCCACATCGTCTGCGGCAGCGAGGACCACAAAGTGTACCTCTGGGACCTGCAGACCAAGACTCTCGTCCAAACGCTCGACGGCCATCGCGACTCGGTCATCGATGTCGATGTACGTCTACCGCGCCGGCGCTCTCGATCCCCTCGCCCCTCTTGCTCACCCCGTCTCGTCTCGCCTTGCCCCGCCTCGCCCGGTCAATCCCGTCTGTACATCTCGATGCTCTTCCCCGCCAGGTACACCCCTCGAGACCCGTCATCGCCTCTGCCTCGCTCGAACACGACTGCTCCATAAAGGCAAGCAATGCCCCTGTCTCCCCCAGCCCCCTCCCTCCGCCACGACTGAGCTGACGCTCCATCCCCTCCCACGCCGCGCCGTCACGCAGATCTGGACAAACGAACCATAGGTCATTCTCTGGCAACTCGAGCAACCACGTCAAGACTCCCTCTTCCACAGGGCACTCCGTCACCCTACTACACTGTATTTTTAAGCGCGTGGCACAATCGTGAACCGCCGACGTGGCGGCACGGCGGCCTCGACAGAGCCACTGGAGCCGTGCACTTGACCGGATGCCGCCAACGACCGTCGGGATCCCCTACACCCATGACCTTGCGGCAGCTACCGACCGCCGCGTGCCAAGGAAGACACGACGCCGCGCGCTTCCAGCCGCCTCCGCTCCTGTGCGCCGCAACGGCGAACCCATCCGCGCCGACCCGGCTCGGCACGCTTGCTCGCCGTCCGTTACTGCCTCTTCTTGCTGGTGTTGACGGCGCTCTGGCCCCAGACGTTGGCCTCGACGCGGCGCTTCTCCTCGCGGCTCGCGAAGAGGTTGTAGTAGGCGCTCTTGACGAGCGTCTCAAAGGGGAAAAACATTCCCACCCGCCTCTGGTAGTCGGCGTAAGCCGGGTACTTGGAAGCCGACACCGCCTCAGAGAAGCCTGTGCCACAACGTGCAATACAGTAGCCGGGGGGGCGAGAAAGAGGGGAGGAGGGCGGTCCAAGCACAGGATTAGCCAGAGTGACAAAAGGTGCATGTGGGGACGATGGCGAGGCGGGCCGACTCACGGGCCGAAGGATAGAACAGGAGATTCATGGCGAGCGGAGAAGCGATGCCGTAGGTGAGGAAGTGCTGCCACGAGGCAAGGCTGAGGTCGGTGGGCAGGAAGGTGAGCGGGACGAAAAGGTAGAGGATCCACCTGCGGGTGTCGTCACGAAACGCAAGGCAGAGGGGTCAGTCGCTCTACCCTCAGCTCGCCGCACTATGTTGCCGGTAAAGAAGGGTCCCACGGATTAGCATACTCACCAGGTGGTCTGCTCGCATCTGCATGGAGCGGTCAAGGGTCGGGACACGCGGCGACGGCGGGGAAGAGATCAGCGGGGTGCAAGGGCAGGCATCTGCGGGCCGAGGCAAGGTCCGCCTTACTCACGCAAAGTTGGGGTGCCTGCTCCAGGCCCAGAGGCCACGGGTGACAAAGCCACGGTCGGCGTCTTCAGGGAGCGAGAAGGGGGTGTGTTCGGAGCGGAGCGTAGGCTTGCGGACAGGGGCTTGGTCGGTACTGGCGGTGACCTGGGCGGCCGACGAGGTGCCCTGGATGGGCTTGACCGACTTTGAAGCCTGTACCTTTGCGACGGCGGTGGCCGAGGCGGCGAGGGGCTTTCCCTTGGGGTCGAGGCCGCGCTTGTAGTTCTGGTAGTTCCACTGCTGCTCGTCTGCGCGGTACTGGATGGCGAGGTTTGCGACAAAGAGGGCTGCGAGGACCCAGTCGCCGAGGCAGAGACGGTTGACGGGTCGCGGTACGGGTTCGGTGACGTGCTTGATTGAGGTGGTGGTGAGGAGGAGGTACTGGGGCAGCGCGGTGATGGCGAGGAGGATGTTCTGTGCGATGGCGATGAAGAAGAAGCTAAAGATTTCCCACACGGGCCTCGACATGCCGGCGCGGAGGATGGGCCAGCGGTAGTCTTCCTCGCCCGGCTTGAACATGCCGCGTCGGATGGCGTTGTAGGTGAGGCGGATGCACCAGAGGAGCGAGAGGGCCGACATGAGGGCGAGGCGGGGCTCGACCTTGTCCCAAAAACCGGGGTGCTCTACGCCGCCGAGGAGGGTGAGCTTGGCGGGCTGGTAGGTAAAGTACTTGTGGAAGGTGAAGTGGGCCGAGTAGATGAGCGGGAGGAAGGTCCACAGACCGTCGACCTGGCTCGCGTTGCCCGTGATTTTCTCCATGATCCACACGTAGGCCGATACGATGGCGCAGAAGGCCATGGCCGAGTGCATGGGATCGGCATCCTGGTAGTACTGCTGGTAAGTGCGGAGCGAGGTGAGGCTTGCGGCATCGACGCGATGAAGGAGAGTGGGGAAGAAGGCCTTGACCGAGGGGACGAGATGGGTGGCCGAGTCGAGGGCCGGATGGGGCCAGCTGATGGAGGATGGCGTCATGGCTGCGCGTCGGGAGGTGACGATGCAGCGACGAGGCGGGCAAGTAGACCAGACGGTTGGGCGGTGTAAGGGTTGTGGATGTCACCGGACGAGCGAGCCAGAGCAGGGCGAAGACGTGGTGGTCGAGAAGATCGAGAGGCGGACAGGAGGTCGAAGCCAAGGCTTCTTACATATTGCACCGCCAAAGGCAAAGTGGGACGACATCCGACCGACGCGCCCAAGCGGACTGCCACCCCCTCCACTCCCGTAACCATTTGCGTACGGGCTCGAGCCTCATAGCTGCTGCTGCATCAGCCGGCCAGGCTAGGCCCTCTCAGCCGTAGCCGCCAATGCCTTTTTACGTCAGCAGGCAGGCAGCCGTCGAGACGAGTGGCCGGAGGGGGGGGGGGGGGGGGCGCACGTGAGACCCCAACGCGTCCATCGCACGAAGAATCGGCATCGCTCCGATGAACTCCTTCTTTTGGGCCAGCGCGCGCGCCCTTGGTCGCGGACCTGAGCACGCACGGTCGGTTCGGTGTTGGTCTGCTGCTGCTGCTGCTGCTGCTGCTGCTGCTGCTGGCTGGCTGGCCCCATCTTTTTGGCCTGGCCAGGCCAGCCCAGGCGGTGCCATGACAGACTCTGCCTTTCGATCTGCTTTGACCCCCACGCATCCAACCCCGGCATCCGGCACTCGGCGCCACCATCCGACCACCATCACCACCACGCCCGCCACCCAAGCACCGCCTGCCCCGCCTCTCTCCCTCTCAGGCCTTTTCGCAATCGCATCCGGTGCTCGACGACCCAGGCTCCCTGTCTGACTCTTGACGCCGCCGCCACCGCCTGGCGCGCATCACCAAAACAGCCCAACCAAGCCAAGCGTCTCCCTCAACCCAACCCAATCGATCCCATCCCAACCCAACCGGCCCCAGCCCGACCGTCCACAGAGCTGCGCCGCCCGCACAAGCATGTCGAGCTCCTCGCTCGGCTCTCGCAGGCCTGCCTCTTCGGCTGCGTTTTCGGCCACCGCAAGGCCGAGAGCCAGGGCCGCCAGCGTTGCCCCGTCCGCCGCATCGGCCAGCTCAATGGCAGCGGCCAGGAGGCTGACCGCCGCATCGTCGTCGGCAGCCTCCTCGTCAGCCTCGCGGAATCGTCACGAGGCCGACGACGCCTCCTCCGGCCAGCAGCGTCGCAAGCCAGAGGGGCTCGAGACAAACATCCAGGTCGTCGTCCGCGTACGAGGCCGCGCCCCTCACGAGCCCAAGCCCATCAACCCTTCCATCCTGTCCACATCTGGACCAAGATGCAGCCAGATCGACGTGGCAATGGACCCCCCGCCCGTCTCGTCTTCCTCGTCGACCCAGTCCAGCCTCGTTGCGCAGGATCCCGTACGCCAGAAGACCTACCACTTCGACCAGGTCTTCGGCCCCGAAGCCGATCAGGGCATGCTCTACCAGGACGTCGTCGGTCCCATCCTCAACGAGGTCATGTCCGGCTACAACTGCACCATCTTCGCGTATGGCCAGACCGGAACCGGAAAGACGTGAGTGCGGCCCGACAGGCCCAGCGGTCGCATGCCTGCTCCCTGGTCCAATCAACTGACCGACGACGACCCCGCTCCCCTCTGCACCGCACTGTGGATGCTCGGCCGACCTGCAGCCATACCATGGAGGGCGATCTCACGTCGCAGATGGGCACGTACAGCTCCGAGGCGGGCATCATCCCACGCACCCTCTACCGCCTCTTTCACACGCTCGAGCTGTCAAAGGAAGACTACAGCGTCAAGGCGTCGTTCATCGAGCTGTACAACGAAGAGCTCCGGGACCTCCTCAGCACCGAGCCTCCTACGCCCCTGGTCCCCCAGCCCAGCAGCAACAGTGCCACGGCACACGCCCGCGACGTACAGCAGGGCGGGCTGCGGATGTTTGACGATGCCAAAGGTCGGGGCGTCGTGATCCAGGGCCTCGAAGAGGTTGCCATGACCGATGCGGAGCACGGTCTCAACCTTTTACGCCGTGGAAGCCAGAAGAGGCAGATCGCAGCCACTCGCTGCAACGAGAACTCGAGGTGAGTTTGCCTTGGCTCCCTCGATAAGCGAGCCCCGTCCATCCTTGTGCTGCCGTCGCGCAGTCGTGCTCAACTACCGCCGAACCCTGCCTCGCTCCCCTGTCCGCCCCCGTTCCACCAACCCCACCAACGACAGTCGGTCGCACAGCGTGTTCACCATGACCGTCCACATCAAAGACACCGGTTCGAAGGGCGAGGATGTCCTCAAGATTGGCAAGCTCAACCTGGTCGATCTGGCCGGGTCAGAAAACATCGGACGGTCAGGGGCTGAGAACAAGCGCGCCCGCGAGGCCGGCATGATCAACCAGAGCCTCCTCACCCTCGGCCGTGTCATCAATGCCCTCGTGGAGAAGAGCTCGCATATCCCCTACCGCGAGTCGAAGCTCACCCGCCTCCTTCAGGAATCGCTTGGCGGACGGACCAAGACCTGCATCATTGCCACCGTCTCGCAGGAGAAGACCAACATGGAGGAGACGCTCTCGACCCTCGACTATGCCCTCCGCGCCAAGTCGATCCGCAACCGCCCAGAGCTCAACACCCGGATGAATCGCTCGGCCCTGATCAAGGAGTACGTCTCGGAGATCGAGCGGCTCAAGGCCGACCTCACGGCCACTCGCGAGCAGAACGGCATCTACCTCGCTGAGGACAACTTCAAGCTGATGCAAGACGAGTCAGAGCAGCGCAAGCAGGTCGCCGACGAGCTGCGGCGGTCCGCCGAGGTGACAGAGAGCAAGCTCACCAGCCTCAAGGAGCAGTTCGAGCAGAACATGCAGCTCCTCGTCAAGCGTGAAACCGAGGTTCGCAGCGCCAAGGCCGAATGCGCTCAAAAGACGGCCGAGCTCGAAGCGATCATCTCGCAGATCGACTCGCTGGAGAAGGCGGTCGAGGAGGAAACGGCCTTGAAGCGTGCCTACCGCGAAAGCGAAGACCGGCTCAACGACGTCGCAGTGTCGCTCAAAGCGGTCGCCCAGCAGAGCACCGGCGATGTACGGCACCTCTTTGCCAAGCTCGAGCGCAAGTCAGCGGTTGAGATCAAGAATCGCTCGCTGGCGGCCGAGTGCCAGACGTCGCTATCCAGCATGATCGCAAGCCTCGAAGGCCGTATCACCGACCACCGCAACACCCAGGAGCGTTTCCTGGACGGCATGGCCTCTAGGCTCTGCGAATTCGCGCGACGCGAGGAGAAAGGGCTCGCGGCGAGCGACAACTTTATCCAGCAGAGCCTCTCGAAGCTCTCGGCCATGGCCGCCAACATGCAGGACGGTTCCAGCGACGCGCAGAAGGCGGCCGACGCTCTGGCCCAGGAGGTGGATGAAGCACGCCAGGCGCTCCAATCAACCACGCAGAGGCGCCTCGACGCCATGAAGGAGAGTTGTCGATCCCTTCTCGAAGAGCTGGTGTCGGACAACAATGCGCAGCTGTCCCTTGTGCAGGCCTCGATCAGCAGCATGGCCGAGACAGTGACTGCAACGTTGGCTCGGGCGTCCGAGCTGCTCTCGACGCAGCAGCAAGAGATTGCCGCGGCCAAGCAGGCGGCCAAGGACACTGCCGAGGAAGAGATGGCCGAGCTCCGATCGCAAAACGAACGCCTAAAGAGCCTTGTCGAAGCCGAGCAGACCAAGGGCGATGCGATGCGACAGGAGCTGACGAGCGACATCGCCAACCTCCTCGTCAAGTTCACCGAGGCAAGGGACCGCAGCCTCACCGATTCGGTGTCGCACATCAGCTCCGACCTGCAACGCACCCAAGCGAGCGCGGCAGCACACGCGGCACAACACCAGTCCAGGCTTGAAAGCCTCGGACAGGGTGTGGCGGAGATCAACGAAGAGGTGCTGGGCGGCGACCAGCTCGTCCGAGACAAGGCCGAGGAGGGTCGTCTTGCGGTGAAGCAGGCGTCCACAGCGATCACCAGCGGAGCGGAACGCTACGCAGCCGAAACCGCCGAGCAGATCGACGCGGAGCTGGAAGGGGTTACCGCGGCCTGCACGCAGCTTGGCAGTCTGATGGACCGAGGTGGGTGTCCTAGTCCGAAGCACAGCAGGTGTTCCCTTGCCTGCCGTATGCTGACCAGTTGTTTCCTCGTGCTTCGTCTGGCCCTCCGTACCATCTGTGCCGACAGCTCGCCAGGAGGTCGCCTACGGCGCCAAGCGTAGCAGCAAGAAGATCAAGCTGCTAACGGGCGAGGTGACCGAAGCTTTCGACGCTGTGCGAAAGGATGTTCGCTCCACGGCCGACCACATTGCCTCGACCCACCAAGTCGCGGTCAAGTCGGTGAGTCTGACTCTTCTGTTCTGTCCGCGGGCGCTACGCGCGGACCCATGACCTCGACCGACCCGCAACTGACACCACGCATCCTTCCTCATCACGCAGGTTGAAGAACAGCGCACTGCCTCCTTCGCCTTTCTGGGCGGAGCCGCCAGCCACTTGTCAAGCATGCGAGCCGAGTCGCGCCTCTACCTCACCAAGCGTTTCCAAGAGGACATTCCGACAGGGGAGACGCCCAAGAAGCGTCAGTGGTCGTTTCCGCAAAAGTGGGACCTAGTCCCCTCGAGGCGGGACGAGGCCATCAAAACTGGCCGCCTCTTGAACCCCAACGGCGAGCTCAGCATGCAGGAGGAGGCCGAGGTGCCAGGTGACGAGGCCGAGGTCGAGAGGGAGGTGACGTTGGATGCGGCCTCAATCAACGCGGCGCTGAACCCGACCGAAGGACCTTCACGCTCGGCATCGCGCGCATCCACTGCCGTGTCGAGCATTTCGGCCAGCTCTGATGAGATCTCCGCTCCCCCTGCGGATGGCATCGACGTCTCCACCGCCGCCGCCGCCGCCGCCCACGACGACGACGATGATGCCGACGCTGACGAGAGTGACGCCGGCGACAGCAGCAACAAGGCGACGGCAAGGACCTCGAGACGTACGAGGCCCCTCCAGGAGCTGCCCTATGGCCGCAACGCAATCCTGACGCCATCAGCGAGCAGCGAAATGCTCGACGCCGGAAAGGCGCTCAAGGTCGAAGAGGTCATCACTAATGCCAAGGCAAACCAACCCTTGCCTTCGACGCGGACGCGGCCAAAGCGCGCCGCGGCACTGCAGACGCCCGCGACGTCGAGCAAGCGCACGCGGCACTGAGCTTGTCCTCCGCTGCACCTTCCCCTCAATCCCCTCGAGCGCCGCCCATGTCGGCTTGTACCTCTTCCGGTCATAGTGGCCTCTCTTCGGCGTGGACTCTGATTGTTGCGCGCGGCGACCGATTCGCAATTGCCCAGCACCTCTCAGTCCCCGCGGGGTCCCACCTCCCTCGACCTATTGCCATTGGATCCGGTCTCGGTAGACGCTCGGAATTCCTCCTCAGCCCCCGTCGCTTTGCTGCCTGTACTTCTGATATACCCCGCGCCGGATCTCGCCCTCAAAGATCGCCGGTCTGCCCTTGAACGGAGCCAGTATGGCTCTGTGTGATTGTTCCACGCTGCCAAGCAAAGGATTGGCTCGCATGCGAACCTGTGACGATGTGGTGACGAAGTGCTGCTATCAGACTGTGAGCAGTTGTCACTGCGGGAACTTTGACCCGGTGATCATCTCGTAGGCGTCGCGGTATTTTTGCTCGGTGGCCTTGACGACGTCGTCGGGCAGAGTGACGGGTACGCCCTGGTCTGCGGCCTTGTCAAGCCCGTTGGATCTGAGCCAGTCTCGCACGTACTGCTTGTCGAAGCTGCCCTGTGACCGGCCTGGCTGGTAGTCGGCGGCGGACCAGAACCTCGAGCTGTCCGGGGTGAGCACCTCGTCGACGAGGATCATGTGCTGCTCGGACGACGCAGGTGTCGACGTGGACGATGCAGGGACCAGTCCGAATTCGAACTTGGTGTCGGCCAGGATGATGCCACGAGAGCGAGCGTGCGAGGCGGCCTTGGAATAGAGGGCCACGGCCGCCGACGACATCTCTTTCGCGCGCTTCTCGCCGATGATGTCGTTGACTGAGGTGCGGGCAGGCGGGAACGGGTGCCAGAACAACGGCGTTAGAGTGTATCGGCTGACGGCGCGATCCAGACGACATGTCGACGGTAATCTCACCTCTGTCGGGGTGGATGTTCTCGTCGTGAGCGCCCTGCTCGGCCTTTGTGCTTGGCGTGAAGATGGGTCCGCCGGGGATCTCTTGGCTCTCGACGAGACCTTCGGGCAGCTTGATGCCGTGTACGGTGCCGGACTTTTTGTACTCTGCCCATCCGGAGCCGGTAATGTAGCCGCGCACGATGGCCTCTACGGGGAGGACCTCTGCTCTCCGCACGAGCATCGATCGGCCCTCGACTTGATCGCGCACCGGCTCGAGTTGGTCGCGCAGCTCTCTGGGAAAGTCGGCATAGTCTGTGGCGATGATGTGGGCTTCAATGATCGAAGGGCTGAGGAGGCCGAACCAGAAGGTCGACAAGGCATGGAGGAGCTTGCCCTTGTTAGGGATGCCCTGAAGGGGAGAAGGCGACGTTGGCAGACGACGGGCGAGGGCGCCGGCAGCAAGTCGATGTCAGCGAGCTGCAGCCGCACTGGCACCGCAGAGGGCAGAGAAGGGCTCACATTCTGCAGGATGATGTCGAAGGCCGAGATGCGGTCGGTAGCCACAAAGAGGATGGCGCCAGCGTGGGGTCCGCGGTCGAGGCCGGCATCGTACACGTCGCGGACCTTGCCCTTTGCGATGAGCTTGAGGGGCAGGTTGGTGGTGGTGAGGGCGGCGTTGGACATGTTGGAAGCTGCTGTTTGTAGGTTGGGCTAGTGCGGCAAGACGTTATGACGGCGCGAAGAAGCAGGATGAATCTGGGACCAGGCGGGCTAAGGCTGTGGTTGTCGTGGTGGTTGGTGGCTTCCAAAGGAGCTTTCGGGCCACAGGGCGGCGGGCCCAACGCCCAAGAAGTGGAGCAGACGCACGCTCAACCTTTTGCCCAGCCTCGACGGCCTACCGACGAGTCACCGGCCCCATCGGCTGAGACACTCGAATCGGGCCAATGCCTTTTTCGCCAATCGGGTGAGCTCCAATCGGCACGACCGGCTGTCCGTCGACCAAACCATCGATCTGGAGTCCTCGCCCAGTTCCACCTGCGTCCAGAGAGTACCTAGTCTCGAGTGTAAGAGTCTTTGATAAGAAAGACCCGGTCGATAACGTCCATGACCCAAAGCGGGGCGCGATGCTCCCTTGGAGCTCGACGGCAACAAGCACCGGCGCAGCTCTGCCGCGGGTGGTGCGGTGCGCCTGTCACGGCCTGGCCTGGCCTGGCCTGGCCTACCCTGGCTGGCCGAGCCGACGCGCTTGGACCAAAAAACACGCCGGCGCCCGCGCTGCCTGCCCGGCCTGGCCACTGGCCCTACCTGGCCTGGCCAGACCAACACGGCGACACGGTGTTGGTTACAGGCGCCTGGAGGCCTCTGGCAGACATGCACTAGCTTGCACCCTTTTCGGCTGCAGCTCGATACTTTGGCCAGAAAGACGGAGCACGTCTCCACCCTTTTCTCCAGTCGTCGACCATCTCGACTCCCGGCCCCCAATCCACCGACCCCATCTCCCACACACCGTCCCGACGGCGACCCCCAAACGTGCCCGCCTTCTCACAAAGAGCCTTCTCTTTTTCGCCAACGCTCTCCTGATCGGTCCCATATCACACTCGTCCAGTAGGCGACGCTGATCCGGGCCTCTTCCCTTTGCAGGTCTCGCCTCAGGCATACATCGGCAGGCGCCGGTTTTGAAGCGCCCCCGACGGCAACAGCATCGACCTTACCCAGACCGTTGAGGTCAATCGCCCCTCGCGCGTCGCAACGTCGAGCTCCGCCACCATGCCGCCAAAGTCGCCCCAGCTCGACGACGCCGTCGAAGCGACTCCACGCGCTCGCATGACCAGGTCCGCCCTGTCCCGAGGCAGCCTCGCCAGCGCAGCCACCTCGAGCAATCGCCCTTCCTCCGTCGTCGTCGACCTGACCGGTCACCCAGTCGCGGTGCCTCACAGCGCCGGCACCCCCTCTCGCCCCAACAATGAGTCCCTCCGCACCGGCAGAGACAGCTCCCGTAGTCAGTCGTCCTCCAACATCACCGTCGAGGTACCCGTCCCGCGTTCGAAAATCGGGCGCCCGCCCTCGAAGCTCGCATCGTCCCAGTCCATGTCCAAGCTGCGCAAGAGGACGGACGAGACGCCCGCGAGTGCCGCCTCTACTGCCCGCGCTCGCACACAATCTAGCATATCCCATCTTCGCACCCCTTCGTCCGCTACCCACAGCGTCCGGTCTAGCCTCGCATCGACGAACAACGAGGACACGAGTGGCTACGCAGACTGCGAGCCAATCAAGGTGAGCGCCGCATCAAGAGCCCGACTCCTACCTGCACTGCGTCCTGCCCGTCTCGACTGACACGGAAGGTCGCTTTCTGAATACACTCTGTCCATCCGTCAAAGACTTATCTGCGCATCAGGCCGCCGCAGGAGAATGCCAAACGGGAGCAAGCTAGCCCGTACATTGAGGTCGTCAGCGACACAGAAGTCCTCATGCATCCCCCAAAGGAGGTGAGCTCCGATTTCCGCCGCGGATTTGCGCGCACCGCGCCCTTCCCGGACTCCTCTTGACAGCATCCTTTCTTCAATGTCGCGTGTTCAAACGGGGTCCTCCTCAAACAACACCGCAGGCCGACTTGACCAACGCCCGGACCGCAGCCCGAGCTCGCACGCACAGCACCGCGTCTGCGACCAAGTACATCTTCTCAAAGGTGTTTCCTCCTGACACGGCATCTCCAAAAGGCCCCGACGCGCAGCGAGACTCCGGGCAAGCCGCTTTTTTCCGCGACACGACGCTGCCCATGGTCGAAGACCTTCTCAACGGACAAAGCGGCTTGATCTTCACCTACGGCGTGACCAATAGCGGCAAAAGCTACACTGTCATGGGCAGTGGAGGGCCGGGCGAGGCTGGCATCCTACCTCGTACGCTCGACGTCATCTTCAACAGCATCAAGGGGTTGGAGAGCAAGACGGATGTAGGTCGTCGCCTCTCGCTACGCTTGGACAAGACGTAGACGTTCGCAGCCCTTTTGACCTCATCCTGCCCGCGTCTCCCTCCTGCTCGCCACGTCATACCACAGATCCGTCCGATCGGCCTTTCGGGTATCGAGCGTGTCGACGCGTCAAAAGGCGCAGCGACGCACCCGGCCTCGGTTGGGATCGATCCCTTCTTGGTGCCTGGCCTCACGAAAAAGCTTTTCGACAGGGCAACATCACGCTCGCTCAAGGTTCTCAAGGCGCACGACCACGACAGCACCAAGCTGCCTGTGGACCGCAACCAACGCTACAGCGTTTGGGTCAGCTACGTCGAGGTTTACAACGAGAAACTGTTCGATCTGCTCGATGGACCGCCGAGGAGCAACGCTGGATCCAGCAGCGGCCTGGCGCGATCCGAAAGCACGCGCGGATCAAACTGGAGCATTGCCACGACAGCCGCTGGAAGCAGCGACGCTGCTGGCAATTACACGCTGAAGCGCAGGGCCCTGTCGCTCAAGGGTGATTCCAACGTTCCGGGCAAGTACGTCGCAGGACTAAGGGAGGTCAAAGTCAACAGCGCGACTGAGGCGCGAGATTTCCTGGTCCGGGGACAGGAGAACCGCGCTGTGTTTGGGACGAACGCGAACCGTGTCAGCTCGCGGAGCCATGGCATCTTCACAATCAAGCTGATCCGTGAGCACGGCGGCGTGCAATATCTGCAAAACGAAGGCGACGGCGATCTCAGCTCGGGCTCTTACAACGTCGCCAGGCTCAGCATCGTCGACCTTGCCGGCAGCGAGAGGCTTGCCAACACCGGCTTGACATCGGGCGATCGGCTCAAGGAGGCCGGCAACATCAACAAGAGCCTCATGGTTCTCGGGCAGTGCTTCGAGATACTGAGGCAGAATCAGAGCAGAGCCTCGTTCGCGCAAGACGCCGTCGAAGGGCCGATGTTTCTGTCGACAAGCCAGCCTCGCCTTCCGACGGCAGCCAGCAGCACACCACCAAAGAAGAGGCAAAGCCTCGTGCCCTTCCGCCATTCTAAACTCACCGAGCTCTTTCAGAACTTCCTTGCCGGAGAGGGTAAGACCGTGATGATTGTCAACGCCAACCCGTACGACACCGGTTTCGACGAGAACTCGCACGTCATGAAGTTTAGCGCCGTGGCGAAAGAGGTCGGCACGACCCGCGCCGAGCCTGCAAAAGCCAAAGCGATGCCCCGGAAAGCCATGGAGGTCGAGGTGCCTCCGCCAAAGCCCGTCAAGCGCGGTCCTGGTCGTCCTCGAAAAGGGGCACCTCGCGACAGCCAGCGCGATACTCACGCCTCGGAACTGAGCGAAGTTCGAGACATCACAATTGTCGAAGGTGGGCCCGCCGATTTGATCCGATCTACGATTGCAGCTCGACGCCATCTGACGCCCCAAGCCCTTCTTACTCCTTCGCCCAACGGTTCATTCGTAGTTGACGAGTCCGACGACGAGGACGAGAGCGATCCGTTCGTCGACATGCTCGTCGAGAAGCACGAGGAGTTGCGCCAAAAGGTGAGGAGGAGGCCGCATGTCCCTTCGTGACAGTGCGACTCGGATTCTCACTGCAATCCATCTTTCCTGGACTCGTACCACCGCAGCTCTACGCATCTGAATTGCGTTGCGCCCTCATCGAAAAGGAGATTCGTGAGGAAATGGCCGACGAGATGGAGCAGCGGCTACTGGAAATGCAGTCGAGGTACAATCAGAGGCTTGCCGAGGACGTAAGTTGGAACAGATGACATAACTCCTTGGGCTTGACGCCGGAAGCACGGCTAACCAGCGCTCCTACTTTGCCCTCCTCTTGCAGGCTGAGCAAAACGAGCAGTTCGTCAACCGAAAGATCGACCTGCTGGTGCGATCGAGCATGGCCCAAGAGAAGCAGGTCGGCGCCAGCAAGCCCGACAGCGACGACTCTGAGCTCAGTGAGCTATCCAGCAGTGGGGGCAGCGACCTTGACGATGACGAGCAGGGTACAAGCAGGGCCAATGGCCGCCAAGGCAGTAGCGAAAGCGACAGTGGCGAAGACGAGGATCAGAGCGTGATCGTCCGGCAGAGCCAGGCGCTGGACGGAAACGGCGAGAGCGAGAGCGACGACGATGGCGTCGAAGCGGAAGCCAACAGCGACGAGAGCGACCAAGATGACGATGAGGAAGACGAGGATGAGGTGGAAAACGAGCTCGAGCTCGCGGCTACCCGTGGCAACAAGAAGCAACCACGTCCGGTGTCGGATTCGGACTCTTCCTTTGCGAGTGAAGCATCCAGCGACGAGGCGCAACATCGGCCAAGCAAGAGGAGAACATCCAACCCCACGACAAAGACCAAGACCAAGGCTCGCAGCAGTCGAACCAGTACCAACACCGGCCGGAGCGGCCGCGGAGCCCTGACCCGGACGCCCCTGTGGGAACGCAACCAAGACGCCTCGACCATTGCTCTCAGCGACATGAGTGATGCCAGCATGATCGCCGAGGATTGCGTGACACCCAAGCCCAAGAGGTAAGTGCCCGCAGCGCCGTTCGTGATCAAGCGCGGACCTTGTAAGCTGAATCGCAATTGCCGCTGCGTCCGTGACATGACTCTCTTACAGGAAGCTTCGCAAGAAGGCAGCAGTGCAGGAGGACGACATGGTGGACCAGATTGGCGATTCCAGCGTTGTCGAGATTGCTCATCCCACCGGCCTTACGACGCTTCTGAAGTCTCGCCGATCCGTACGTTAGAACTCCTGCAATGGGCCCGTCATACGGCCGCCCATCCCATCGCCGAAGCCAGTGTCAGACGTGTCGAATTAGCGAGCTCTGAAAAGGTCAAGAAAAGAGTTTGCGACACACACATTCATAGCTAGCAGCAGGGCCAACCTACGATCTGCCAGATCGTAGGTAGGCGTAGCCAGTCTACGATTTTCATATCGTAGGAGATCCTTCTACACAAACGATTTATGAATCCAGACAAGTTGTGCGGATTTCAGATTGTTCCCTGGCTACAATATCCAGATTGTAGCTACCTAAGACTTTCAGACTTAGCCAGGGAACAATCAGAATGCAAGTCATTTGTCACCCAGACATGTAGGTGAGTTGTGACCAGCTGGGCTCAAGCGCGTGATGCCAGAGCTTGTAACTGACCATGCTCTCCATTTGCTGCACCTTTGTCCACCTCTGCTTCCGTTCCTGCTTGCTCCTTACCACCTTGCCCCATCGCCCTGGGCTTCTTAACAATTGTTGTCTGCCACCGCCGCTGCCGCTGCCACCACCCTCACATGGGCTTTCCCCCTGCTGCCACACGTGCCCTGCTGTGACATAGGTGCAACTTGACAGGTGTACCATAGTGCAATTCATAGCTAGCAGCAGGGCCTACCTACGATTTTTCAGATCATAGGTAGGCGTAGCCAATATACAATTTTCAGATCGTAGGTAGGCCTTCTACACAAACAATTTCTGGATGCAGACAGGCCGTGCCGATTTTTAGATTGTATACTGTTAGGCCCTTGGGGTGCTGGTAACCGTGGGACGGCCGTGGGCAGTTGAAGCTTGCGCAGAGAGGTCAAGGGTGTTCCCGCGGGGCGTAGGAGAGGTTATCGATGCTGTAATGTTCTCTAACTAGGAGAGGATATAGTACATTCGATGGGGGACCCCCACGGGGCCCACCTGTCTTGTCCTTCTTCTTATACGGCCCCCATGGGCTGGCCTGGGGCTGGTGGCCGGCTGTGGCACTGGCCGACCTCGGATCCGCCTTCCGCGGCCCCGTGGCACCTCCCTGCCCACGGTCGTAACATATACTAGCTACAATTTTCAGATCGTAGTTAGACCGGTCTACCTACGTTTTTCAGATTGTAGCTCAGATACAACAGAAATGCAGGCTACAATCAATTCAACCCCATACTAGCTTTAGTTGCAAGATTAGTATCTATGCTACTAAAACTACGATACTGCTGCCAGGGCAAACAAATGACTGCAGAGCGCAGAAGGAAATGGAGGTGGAGAGAGTAGGCAGAAAGAGGAAATGAGGCAGATACCGAGGCCATTGTCAGCATCGTCAACTGGCGGCAGCACCTGCGCCAGCAAGGAGGCACTCACAGTGAGGGCAGGCTGGGGTCGGCGTTGATCGGTGGTGGCAGCAGCATGTTCATGCAGGGCATGGCGCGGTGCGGAGAGAGCAGTCACAGACCTGAGGAAGGGGGCTACAGGGAAGGAGCAGACTCATAGCTAGCGTCAAAGGACAGGTGGTTTTTGGCCGTACGCCAGCCTACGGCCTGAAATCGGGAGATCGGGGGACATCTACGCTAAAATTGACCGTAGGCAGCCCTGCGGCCAAAATCGGCGATCTCCTACGATAATTTTGGGCCGTAGGGCTGCCTGCGGCCGTTTTTTGAGGGGCATCTGCGGCAATTTTGGCCGTAGGGCCACCCACGGCCATTTTCTGAGGGGCAGCCACGGCATTCCCAGCCGTAGGGTCTCGCACGGCCTGGGCCAACCACCCTACCCTGCGCAGAAAATGGCCCTTCCTGCTTACATCAGCTCAGGAGGCCCTGCGCGCGC
>NW_006920882.1:520478-527938 GCF_000417875.1 Pseudozyma flocculosa PF-1
AAGCAAGACCTGCCAGCCAGCCACCCACCAGCAGCCGCCCTGCCGCTGCTTCCGCCAGCAGCCGCTGTCAATCATCGGAAACGTCGGAGAGGCCCTCTCCGATGTCTCCGATGATTGAGGCCCTTGCTTCCGCTCCGCCTCATGTGAGTTTGTGCCGCTCTTGTCCTTCTCTGCTGATTGCCGTTGCTGACTCCTTCGCTCCCGTCTACCTTTTGCCTGCTCCTCCCTCACCGCCTTTCTTTGCTGCCAACAATGCTCTGCCGCTGTTGCCTGCTGCCGCGCTGCCGCTCTGCTGCTCTGCCGCCGCCCTGCTGCCTGCTGCCGCCTGCCTTCCTGCCTGCTCGCCCCGCCACTCACCAATCATAGCTAGCAGCAGGGGGGATCTGGCTTCTGGTGCGTAGGGCCGCTACGTTCTGGAAAATCCCCGATCGTAGCCCAATCTACGGTCCAGCCCCTAGCGCAGATCGGCTACGCGCCAGGCATCGGGCCGGTGCTACGCTTGGGCCAGCGTAGCGGCCCTACGATTCCGCTACGCTTTGGAGCGTAGCAGCTGGCCCGCCGATGCCGCAGCGTAGGGCTGGTACGCTGCCAAGGCCCGTGGTGCACCCTGCTGCTGGCAGCCGTAGGCCTGCTACGCTCCCAGAAGCGTAGCACACGCAACGGTTGTGCGCGGCGTAGGCTGCCTGCGGCTGCCAGCATCCTGGACTGTAGCAGCGCTGCGCTGCTGCGGCGTAGCGCCGACGCTGTCCACCCTCAGTACGGCTCGCTCCATTTGCTGGCCGATACCTTTGCATTGCAATCTAAGTTAGCTACTACTATCTACAGGCGATCTTGCAAGTGTCGGCAGTGCAGATGTTGGCGGGTGGGCCCGAGCTGGCAAGCATCGGCGCAGAGCGAGGCACAGGTAGTGGTGGGCGAGGGCGGCAGTCGAGGTTGGGCAAGGCGCTCCTGCAAGCCCAGGCCGATGTCGATGCCCACCGAGAGTTGGCCATCAGCTTGCTGGATGAGCTGCAGAGGTGTCGGAAGCAGCGGAGCGATGGCGATGGGCGGGTCGACGTTGGCGGTGGTGGTGGTGCGGGTGGCGGCGGAATGATGGGCGACGGTGGCGGTGACGGCGGCAAAGGGACGGGCGCGCGCTGGCTGGCTGGCTCGGAACTCGGAACCGAGCCTCCCAGGCGGCCAGCGAGCGATCGAAAATTCGAAAAGGGGGCTGACGCGCGCGCGTGCCCTTCCCTCCACATTTCCATCCGCTCCCTCACCTCCCGCCACCACCACCGCCTAACGCCACCCGCCGCCACCCAGCTCCTGCCGCTGCCACCCCGCCTGCCGCCAACACCACCTTGCCTGTCAGCATCCTGTTGACATCAGACGGCATCGCCACACCAGCCACACCACCCTTGGACTCGCCAGCACCAGCCCTGCCTCGACTGCCAGTCCCAGCTGCCGCGCCGCCTTTCCGCTCCTCACCTCGTCAATCGTCGGAGCCTTCGGAGCACGCTCTCCGAAGTCTCCAACGATTCTGACGATTGACGCCGTCTCTCCGCTCCTGGCATCGACCGCATCGACTGCATCGACCGCACCGACGCCTTCGGCAACTTTGACCCCACCGCCACGCCACCGGCCTTGTCACGCTGCCACCGTGAGTCCCACTGATGCTAGCCTTGCCTCCTTGCCTTACTCTTGCCCCTCTGCCTCGCCCCTGCCCTCCCAAGCCACCGCAGCAGCAGTCGCTCCAACGTCGGCATCAACGTTATCTACGGCCCCGCTTCTTATGGTGAGTGCTGCTACCTGCTTGCCGGCGTGCCCACTGCGCTGTCAGCCAACGTGCAAGCATAGCTGACGCCTGCTCCTCCTCTTTCCTCTTCCAACTGCCTCTTTCTGCGCACGCCGTCGATGCTCTTGCCGCGCCCTGCCGTCGCCTCTGCTATCGACTCCGCCGCCTGCCTTCAACCTGCCGCCGCCACCACCAATCTGCGAACCTGCCTCACCTTGCCCTGTCGCCTCGCCCTGCCATCCCACCTCGCCCTGCCGCCTTGCTCCGCCTCCGCGTGCTGTTGCTGCGCTTGCTGCTGCTCGACTCGATGCTTACCGTTGTTGTGCCTGGGACGCCCGCATTCGCCGCTGCTGCCGGTCGCTGCTCCGGTGCTCCTCGCTGCACGCTTGCTGCCCTTTCCCTCCGCCGCCACTTTGTCGCTTTGCCTCGCCGCTTTGCCACATCATGTAGTAGTAGAATTGCAATAGAACTGTGCCCCCAATGCAAGATGCGACTGTGCGAGTGAGGCTACTGTGCGACATCACAAGCGCTGGCTTATTCCGGTGGCAAAACTGTACGGCCGCTACAGGTTCAGATTTGTAGGGCCGCTATGCGCCGCGGAAGCGTAGGGCCCTACATTTTCCTACGCTTCGGGACCATAGCGGCCCTACGGTCACGGGTCCAAAAATCGTAGCTGCAGATTTTTCGAAGCGTAGGAAGAACCGTAGCACTGCTACGCTGCCGCAGAAGCGTAAGTACCCCTAGTTGTTAGCTATGAATGCTGTCGCCACGCTGCCGCATATTAGTATTCAGATTTTGCAATGCAATGCCCGTAGATACATGTGGCTGTGGGTTTGGGGGTAGACCTACGGTAAGCAGGCCGTAGGATGCCTACAGCCAAAACTGCCGTAGGTCCTCCTACAGCACCCGGTGTCGTAGGGGATTAACGATCTCCTACGGCACTGCCATATCGTACGAGACATACGATTTCCAAAATCGTAGGCCAAAAGCCTGCCCCTAGCTATGACTGTCAGCGTGCTGCAACAGAGCGATGGCAGAAGAGCGCCACAGTGGATTGATGCACTCACCTGACAAACATAGCTAGCGGCAGGGATTTAGCTACGGCCTCGGGAGTCGGAGATCTCCTTCGCTACCCCAGGGCCATAGCTAGACGGTCTACATCTTCGGCCTGTGGGCCGTAGGACCCCTACGCTGCCAGGGCCGTAGGACCCCTACGCTACCAGGGCCGTAGGACAGCGTCGCTCCCACACCGCAGGCATAGCACGCACCCACAGCCGTATCCTAGCTACGATTTGATTGCAATACTACGGTACCTGCAAGGGTGGCAGCAGCAACGGCGGTAGAGCGAGGTGACAGCAGGGCGGTAGCAGGGCGGCAGCAGCGGCAGCGGCAGAGCATCAGCAGCAATAAGGTGGTGAGGGAGCAGGCAAAGGGAAGAGGGGAGCGAAGGAGTCAGCAATGGTGCACAGCTGAGCGGCAGAAGAACAAGAGCGGAAACAGCAAACTCACATGAGGCGGAGCGGAAGCAAGGCCTGCAATCATTGGAGACGCCGGAGAGGGCCTCTCCAACGTTTCCGATGATTGACAGCGGCTGCTGGCGGAAGCAGCGGCGGGGCAGAAGCAGCGGCAGGGCGGAAGCAGCGGCGGCTGGCAACTCACCGGCTGGCTGGCTGGGCCGGCTGGCGGCTGCTGGCTTGGCGGGTGGCTGGCTGGCTGGGCCTCTCGCTGAGCCTCGCTGGCGGCTGGCGGCTGGCTGGCTGGCTGGCTGGCTGGCTGGCAGGGTTGGGCGGCTGGCTGGCTGGCTGGCTTGGCTGGCTGGCTGGCTGGCAGGGTCGGTCGGCTGGCTGGGCTTTGTTGAGAGCTGGCTGGCATCTTGCTGGCTGGTGGGGCCCCGCTGGCGGCTGGACTGGCTGAGCGAGCAGGCAGCGGCTGGCTCGCTGACGGCTGGTGGCTGCGCTGGACTGACGGCTGGCGGCTGGCGGGTGGCGGCTGGCTGGCTGGGGGTTGGCCAGGCCAGGCTGGTGGTGGCTGGCTGGCGGGTGGTGTCGGATGGTGGTGGTAGTTGGGCAGGAGAGTCGGGTGGGCAGGCGGATGGATTTTGCAGAAGGGCCGGGTGGCAAAGGGCCGGGTGGTGGGCCAGCGCGCGCGCGGAACAGCAGGGCGGACCCCTGAGCTGACATAAGCAAAAAAAAAGTCGTATTTTTGGCCGTACCAGCGCTGCGTTGCAAAACAGCGCGGGACCCTGCCGATTTCCAAGCGTATGGCCTGTGCGGCTCAAAAAAGTCGCAGGAGACCTCCGATTTCTGGCCAAAGGACTCTGGCAGCCCAAAAAGGCCGAAGGACACTCCCGAATTCCGAGTCTAGGGCCAAAGGACCCCTACAGCCTAAATCGTAGGTACCTTTGACGCTAGCTATGAAAGGCCGGGCAATTTGCGTTAGAGGCGCAGGCGGTTGCAGCAAATTGGCATTGGTGGTGGCAGGGAGTCAGCAAAGGTGGTGGCAGCGAGTTGGCAATGACGGTGGCAAATGATGAAGCGCAGGGTGTAACGCGGCCAAGGTGGCTGGGGTGGATGCCAGCTGGTGGCGTCGACGGCAGTCGGGTGGCGGTGGCGGGCAAAGGACCAATGGCAGGCAAAGGGATGATGGGACAAGGCGGCTGGATGCCGGTGGGTGGCGTCAATGTTGGTCTGGTGGCGTCAATGTTGGTCAAATAGCGGTGGCAGGCGAGGGTCGATGGTAGTGGTCAGGAGGAAAGGAGCTACAGCGGAGCGGGCAAGACTTTATACCGAGGCTGGCGGGCAGGCAGGTGGTCAGGCAGGCTGCCTGCCTGTGTGAGCACACACGCAGGCAAGCCTGCAAGCCTGCGTGAGCATACACGCAGCCTGGCAGCGTGGCCTGGCCTCAACTTTTTTTTGCGCGCACGCAAGCTTAGTCAGCTGCGCCAGCCAGCCACCCGGCTCGCGCACCCAAGCCAGCCAGCGGGCCGGCTCCCGAGTCTGTCCTCCAGCCAGCCCGCCCAAGCCAGCCTGCCTGCCAGCCGGCTTGCGCGCCAGCCTGCCAGCCACCTTGCCCGCCCGAGCCTGCCAGCCAGCCAGCCAGCTTGACTGCTTGCTGCAGAGCGGAAGCGGAGCGGCCGTCAATCATCGGAATCCTCGGAGAGCAGTTCTCCAAGGATTCTGATGATTGACGGTGCAGAGGCGGCAGAGACGCGGCCGGGAGGTGGCAAGGCAGGCAGGCAGGCAGGCAGGTGGGGCTACAATCTCGGATTGTAGGTAGGCCCAATTTCGGATTTTAGATTGTAGCTAGTCGTAGGTAGGCTACGCATCAGAAAATCGAAGATAGGGATCATGTTGGAGCACCTCGCCGTCTCGCACAAGAACGCAAAGAGTAAACCAATTCAATTGAAAGGGACACTCTAGAGCACTGGACGCGCCTCCCGGGTCCGACTCCCCCAAGTCCCGACCCGAGCCATCAGGCAAGGCAAGGGTAGCGGTAAGGAGCAGCTCCTACCCCTGATGCTACCCCTCACTGACGGTCAATCCCCCTTCATTCCTACCCCTCCATTTCTACCCCTTTAGATAGACACGTCTAGTTATCTAGAGAGCCGCGGTTCACGGTCGAGTCGAGCAACTTGACCAAAGAGACGGAGCGGTACGGTCCCCTGCAGCTACAGGATCATGGTTGCTGCTCTAGAGGTCTATAGTGACCCGCAGCGCAAAGTTGTAGCGTATATATACGACCAGCTTCTGGTCGACGATGGGACCGCTTCTTCATCAAATCATACACATATCATTCCCTTATATCGGTTCAGCTTACCCTCGCACACTCTTCCACATCTCTACAAGTGTCTACTGTCGCTTGCCTTGCATCTCTGACAACTAGTCCGTCGGCCTACCCTCGACCTGGCCCCAAAGCCGTTCCGAGTCCAGGAATAAGAACTCGACTCCTACGGTTGACTCCATACTGTCCTTTGGTATTCCAGACAACTAGACTTGTTGTTTGTCATTGGTTCCGACTTGCATGCACCCTAAGAGGTGTTCCAACAGATCGATCCCCAATTTTTGATTGCAGCCTGCCTACAACCAAAATTGGGCCCGACCCTGCTGCAAAATATGATTTTGCAATCGAAGATGTCGTGCGCCCCATCAAATTGCAAGCGTTGTGCGCCCTGTCAGAAGTGCAACGCACCAGATTGCAGTGTTTGTGTGCTCCGCCAAATCGCAGATGCTGTTTGATCTGACAATTTGGTGTGCACATGTACTCTAGTAGATGGGCCAACCAGGTGCGATCTACCAGATTGTAGGCAGAGTTGACCGTGACCACAATCCCAAAATTGCACCAGGTGGGGCAATCTGCAAAATGCAGGCACGGTCAGTGCTGGTGCAATCTGCAAATTGCAGGCAGGGTCAGTGCTGGTGCAATCTGCAAATCGCAGGCAGGATCAGTGCTAGTGCAATTTGCAAATCGCAGGCAGATGGGCACGGGTGTGATCTGCAAATTGCACTGGGTGGGCCAATTCAAAGATTGGCAAGGCCCTTGCCAATCCGTAAATTGCATGTGTATAACACTTGTCAAATCGGGCACAGTGTGCGATCCGATAAATTGCAGCTGGGCCCTGCTGCTGGCTATGAGTGCTGGTGCAATCTGCAAATTGCAGGCAGGATCAAGCAGGGTGCGATCTGCAAATTCATAGCTAGCAGCAAAAGCAATTCCCGATTCTTCCTATTGCACAGGCTGTGCGATCCAGGATTTGAGAGTCGTTATACACATGTGATCTGAAATCCTGACCACTCAGAGTGGATTTCAGATTGCAGGCAGGAAAAATTCAGAATCTCAGATCGCAGCTGATCGCATGCCTGCTGCGATCTGAGAAATTGCACAAGCTGGCTGCAGCTGGATTTTCAGATCGTTATACATGTGCGATTATTTTTGACTAGATCCTGCTGCTAGCTATGATGGCACTGGTTAAGCCGATCCATAAATTGCACGTGTATAACGCTTGTCAAATCAGGCAAGGTCTGCAATCCGGTAAGTCGCAGCTGGGCTCTCGTCCAACAAAAAAAGAAAAAAAAATCGCACATGTATAACAATTTGAAAATCCACTTGCAGCCAGCTTGTGCGATCCCTCAGATTGCAGCAGATGTGCGATCAGCTGCAATTTGAGATTTTGAATTTTTCCTGCCTGCAATCTGAGATCCTGGCCACTATGAGTGGATTTCAGATCGCACTTGTATAACGACTGTCAAATCCTGGATCGCAAAGCCTGTGCAATTGGAAAAATTGGGGAATCCTTTTGCTGTTATGAAGTTTGGAAATTGGAAATGATTTACAATAGGCTGGTGCCGTAGGAAATCGTTACACCCCCACGATATTCATAGCTAGCGTCAAAGGGCAGGTGGTTTTTGGCCGTAGGCCAAACTACGGCACATAATTGGGAGATCGGGGGTCATCTACGCTAAAAAATGGCCGTAGGTGGCCCTACAGCCAAAATCGGCAATCTCCTACGCCCATTTGGGGCCGTAGGGCTGCCTACGGCTGGAAATCGGCAGGCATCCTGCGCCAGTTTCTGGCCATAGGGCCCCCTACGGCCCTCTGCTGCCAAGAACGGCCGCTTTTTGCTTACATCAGCTCAGGGGCCTGCTGATGCGCGCACGCTGGCCACCCGGCCCTTTGCCAATTCCATCCA
>NW_006920882.1:528502-529556 GCF_000417875.1 Pseudozyma flocculosa PF-1
GCTGATGCGCGCACGCTGGCCACCCGGCCCTTTGCCAATTCCATCCACCCGCCCGTCCACCCATCTCCTGCCCTCCTACCACCGTGCAAGAGGCCCAGCCAGCCAGCCACCCGAGCCGCCAGCCCAGCCAGCCAGCCAACAGCCAGGCGCCCGTCCAGCGCACCCGCCAGCCGGCCGAGCAAGCCAGCCAGCCAACCGCAGCCACCTTGCTGCTTGCTTCTGCCCCGCCACCTTGCCGCTGCTTTCGCCCACTTCTGCCTGCCGCTGTCAATCATCGGAGACGTCGGAGAGGCCCTCTCCGGCGTCTCTGATGATTGAAGGCCTTGCTTCTGCTCTGCCTCTGGTGAGTTGACTGTTGCTGCTCTTGTACTTCTGCCGCTCCGCTGCGCATTGCTGACTCCTTTGCTCCCCTCTTCCTTTTGCCTGCTCCTCCTTCATCGCCTTACTTTGCTGCTGACAATGTCAATGCCCTGCTGCCGTCCTGCTGCCGCCCTGCTGCCACCTTGCTCTACCGCCGTTGCTGCTGCCCTTGTAGGCATAGCTAGCGTCAAAGGGCAGGTGGATTTTGGTTGTAGGCTGACCTACGGCCAGAAATCGGGAAATCGGGGGTCATCTACGCTAAAAATGGCCGAAGGCAGCCCTACGGCCAAAATCGGTGATCTCCTGCGGTAATTTGGGGTTGTAGGTCCACCTACAGCCAGAAACCGGCAATCTCATACGGCATTTTTGGTCGTAGGGCCCCCTACAAGCCCCCTACGGCCATTTTCTGGGGAGCAGCTACGGCATTTTTGGCCGTAGGCCTCCTACAGCCCTGGACCAACTCTACCCTGCGCAGAATATGGCCCTTTTTGCTTATGTCAGCTCAGAGGCCTGCTTGCGCGCGCGCCGGCCCCTTTGCCACCCGGCCCTTTGCAAAATCCATCCGCCGCCCACCCGTCTCTCTTTCCCTCCTACCACCACCACCATCCAACGCCAATCGCCAGCCAGCCGCCAGCTCTGCCTGCTGCCCAAGCCAGCCACCCTGCCAGCCATCCGCCAGCCGTCAGCGCAGCGC
>NW_006920882.1:530346-602863 GCF_000417875.1 Pseudozyma flocculosa PF-1
AGCACCCGCCAACCAAGCCCAGCCGCCAGCCAAGCGCAGCCGCCAGCCAAGCGCAGCCGCCCGCCCGGCCCAGCCAGCCAGCCGTCAGCGAGGCCCAGCGAGGCCCAGCCAGCCAGCCAGGTATGACCCGAGCACGTCAGCCCCGCCAGCCGCCAGCCAACAGCCAGCTGACCGTCCCAGCCAGCTGCCAGCCGTCCGCCCATCCAGCAGCCACCCAACACAGCCAGCCAGCAGCTGCCAGCCAAATACAGTCACCTCACCGCTTGCTTCCGCCCCGCTGCCTTGCCGCTGCTTCCGCCCTGCTGCCTTGCCGCTGCTTCCGCCCTGCCGCTGTCAATCATCGGAAATGTCGGAGAGGCCCTCTCCGGCGTCTCCGATGATTGAGGCCCTTGCTTCTGCTCCACCTCATGTGAGTTTGTGCTGCTCTTGTCCTTCTGCTGCTCTGCTGCACGCCGTTGCTGACTCCTTTGCTCCCGTCTCTCTTTTGCCTGCTCCTCCCTTACCTTTCTTTGCTTCCGACATGCTCTGCCGCTGTTGCCTGCTGCCGCACTGCCGCCTGCCTTCCTGCATGCTTGCCCCGCCACTCACCAATGCCATCGCTGCGCCGCTGCACATCAGTGTAACTAGATTTTGCAATACAATGCTGGTAGAATACATACGGCTGTGGGTGCGAGGGAGGGCCTACGGTAAGCAGGCCGTAGGATGCCTACGGCCAAAAATGCTGTAGGTGGCCCTATGGCATCTGGGTGCCGTAGGGGATTAACAATCTCCTACGGCACTGCCATATCGTAGAATGTCTACGATTTCCAAAATTGTAGGAAAATCTCTGCCCCTACCTATGAGGTACCGTATTGCAAATTGAATGGTAGATAGGATACAGGTGTGGGTGTGTGCTGGGCCTGCGAATGTAGGAGCAACACTGTCCTACAGCCCTGGATGCATGATAGGGGTCCTACGGCCCTGGGAGCGTAGGGGTCTTACGGCTCAAAGGTCGAAGTGGTAGACCGGCTAGCTACGGCCCTGGGGGTGCAAAGGAGACCTCCGACTCCCGAGGCCGTAGCTAATTCCCTGCCGCCAGCTATGACATCGAGCCGCGTCGGTCCCGGGATCCGGGCATCACTTGAGTGATGCGCGTCCGAAAGGCATGCCCGCGGACCACCATCCATTCCACGCGTTACCTACCTCAAAAGGACCCGCTGATGTTGAGACCATTCGGCTCGATTCGCCTCATCCTGTTCGATGCTTTCGACACGTTGGTACAGCCCGTGACGCCGCCGTTCCAGCAATACGTGAGCGCGCGGCTTGCCCATACGCCCGCGCTGCAGGGCGGGGACAGGTACGAACCCGGGCTAAAGACCACCAAGGATTCCGACTGATGTCCATCAACCTGCTTCCGCTTGGACAAATGCTACACTCTGCATTCGCATCAGGCTGAGGAAGCACGCAAAGCTGGCCTTGGATTGAGCGATGAGAACGTGGCAAAGGCCTTCAAGCAAGGTGAGCTGAGGCAACCGTCGACGTCCCGGCGCCGTTCCGCCGTGAACCTGACGTCCCGGGTTCCCTGATGCTTTCCGGCGTGTTTCTCGACCGCTTCGACAGCATTCCGCAGTCTCTCTACTTCGCATCCCAACTATGGCCTGGACACCGGTCTGACCTCGCCCGACGAGTGGTGGCGGCTCGTCATATCCGAGACGTTTGACCCCTCGCATCATCCGCCACCGCATCCCGTCACGCAGTCGCAGTTTGAAAGGCTGGTACCCGGCATCGCCAACCGACTCGTGCGCCGCTTCGGGACCAGATATGCCTACCGTCTCTTTCCCGATGTCGCCCCTGCCCTGACCTTGCTGTCGCGCCGTGGTATCAAGATGGCCCTGGCGACAAACAGCGATTCGAGGATCCTACAAGTCCTGTCGGAATTCAACATGGACAGGTTCATCGACCTCGACTACCAGCACGCAAAATATCACCACAGGGGGGGCGGCGGTCCGACGTTGAGCTATTTCCAGCGGTGCCAGAAGCCAGATCCGCGCTTCTTCCACGCCGCTGTCCAAAGGAACAGCAACGGGCCCATCGAGGGACAAGGCGTGCTGTACGTCGGCGACCAGGTCTTTGAAGACTTTTGGGGAGCAAAGGATGCCGGCCTGGAGGCAGTCTGGCTAGACCGGCAGGGCGAAAGGCATCAGCCCCCGATGCCGGCCGGCGATCAGGCCAGAGGCACGCCGGAGGAGCTGGAGACGTTACGGCAGCGAACAATACACGACCTCGTACAGCTAGTCGAACTGGTCACCTAACCAGCCGCATCCTCGCCGAGACGGAGGGCGTCTCGTTCGCTCGCACACGCAGGAATCGCGCATGAGCAAAAACAGACGAGCCCTTCTTCATCTTTTGCGTTGCGCGTAGGGACAAGGCACGGAAACGGTCGTAGTAGTACAGGATCGGTGATTATAGAGGCGCATGCGAGATCAAGGTTCTTAGTCTGAGATGAGGGGCATCGTTTTGCTCTACCGCTGCTGTGAGCAGCGAAGCCCTCGGAAGGTGGGAAAGGGGAACTCGTGCCTGCGCGCGACTACACGAACTGTGTCGACGACGGCCAGGACCCGTGACGCTGCCGCTGTCAGGGTTCCTGCCTCTCGTCTCTGCTCATCGTGACGGGCAACTTCGGCGTGACGGGGACGGCCACAGTCAAGGCGACGACTGGAGGCCCGGGCCGTTCTTTTCGACGTCGTCGAGCATCTGGGCGCCTCGCAGGCTGAAGGCCAGGTCCGGATCCACATCCGTCCACTGCGGTACGACGCGGTGATGCTGAACCTTGTTCTCGGTCGTGACGGAGGGATCCTTCTTGTCGGAGCTCGAGGCCTCTTGGTTATCGAAGTCGGACGGTATGCCGAGCTCCCCGTCGTCGCCCTCATCGTCGGTGAGCTGGCTGCGGTTCGTCATGGCGGAGCGATGAGCTCGTAGCTCGACCGTTGGCACACCTAAGCTGTTGGCACCGTGCGTCCGGCGCTGGGTGCTGTAGGCATCGTCGTCGGCGGCGGTATCGCGGGAGCGGGTATAGGTGTTGGCCGATGCAAGCTCCTGTCCGATGGCTTTCCAGAGGTTGATGAAGATGCGGCAGGAGAGGGCGCTCGAGAGGGTGATGTAGAGGTTGGTGTAGGGCCACATGCGGCCGTCGCGGCCCACGGCGAGGTAGTAGATGGGGATGGGCAGTACCAGGATGAGCGAAACGACGTAGTAGAGGAGGTTGTCGAAGCGGAACATGCGTTCCAGCTTGGAGGCGGTGCGCTTCGCCGTGGCGCGGTGGAGGCCGACAAGAGAGAGGACGAGAATGGTCGAGTCGAAGACGGGCAGAACAAACCAAGGGACGTAGGACAGCACCGGGTGTGCGCGGAGCCGAGGCGGGATGTTTTGGCAGGCGTAGAGGCCGTTGGCCTGGCTCTTGCTGTTGAGGTTGAAGACATTCACGAAGATGAAGACGGGGGTGGCGAGCCAGAGCAGGCAAAGGGGCACCATGACGGCGCGATTGAACCTCCAGAGCGCGAGGCAGCGCAGCAAGAGGATGCCCGTGCTACCGGCGATGGAGAGGACGGCAAAGACATTGCTGGCCTTCTTGACCGAGGAGCAGGCGAAATCAGCATTGTGCCAACGGTCCCTACCCATCTCCTCTGCGTCCGGGGCAAAGTTGCCGACGAATTGGTGGAGCACGGCAGTGATGGCAAGCGAAAAGCCCCCGATGCGTGAGCAAAAATAGGCCAAATGGGAGAGCTTCCAGCGGGAGCGTGTGCGGAGGAGGCGCCATTCCCAGGGCAGGTGGAGGGACCAGTCTGCGACAATGATGCCGAGGCCCATTGCCGCGGTCAGGAGGAAGGGCAAGGTCGAGTTGACCTTCTTGACCGATGTTACGATGAGGTCGTGCGGGATGTTGCGTCCATTGTCGGGCACGAGGCCCGTCTGAAAGGCGGGAACAGCGGTCACGGTGAGTGTCTGCAGGGACATGGCGGGCGACGCTAATGGTGAAGGATTACGACGGCGATGCTGCTGTCGAGGGCTATCGCGACGTCAATCGCCTGAACGCCTCGCTGCGCCTAGACGGCAAGATGGGCTTCCGGACTCGCTAGACCAAATGGATCGAGGTGGGAGCGTGGTTGGCTTTGTTGGAGTGAAGATGTAACGGTGAGCGGACGGTGCGGACGGGAAGGGGAGGACTGAACGATTGGCTACTGCTGAGAGGACATGGTGAGAGCGCCGCGGTCGTTTGACGGAGCAGAGGCGCAGAGACAAGCGCCAGAGGTGCGGGTTGACAGCTTCGTGCGCTTGGGAAGATGGACGCCCTAAAGCGGCGGCGAGGATGGCGTGGCGACGATGACGATGACGGCGACGATGGCGGCGGCGGCGGCGGCAGCGGCAGAGATTGCGACGGCAGCAAACGACGGTCGTGGTGGAGCGTCAAAGCGTGGCAAGCTTGCCAAGTACGCGAGCCAACCTGTCGAGCGGGCCTGCGAGGCTAACTCTCCAGGCGTTAGGTTAGGCTCCAGGCGTTAGGCTGCCCGCCCGCTCTCGACGCACGCTACAAAGTCAGATCCAAAACGTCGAAAGCGAGCTCACGGTTCCTGTTCCGTACGAATAATCCAACGCAGCCGGCACCTCCAGGCTTACGAGACTCGGCCGGCCTCCCAGGGGAGGACCCCGCGTCGACGGCCCGCCCTTTTGGGTGCGGGGTGGGGGCGTTGGGGGTGAGCTGTTCCGTCATGGCCGCCTCCGGTTTGCCCGCGAGCTCGCCAAACGAGCATCGAGGATGCTGGCGATTTGGGCGAAGGCCGCTCGGCGACTCTTTTCTGGGCGTTCTGAGCGCGCTTGCGAGAGACGAGCCTAGCCAGCATGCTCATCGAGCGCCACGCCTACCGACGGCAAGAGCCAACTGACCCTCGAGCTGATCGAATTATTCCCGGTCAAAAGCCGCCATCGTCGTCGACTGCTGCACTCCGTACTTACCTACTCACCCACACGCGGGCTGGTACTCTTTCTGTATAACCGCTGCACTGGCTTGGTGCTGATCTATGGGGCAAGGTGTTGCCGAACGAGGGGTGCCAAAGCGCAGCAGAGTGAGAGACTAATAACTTTTGGAAGTGGTTTGCCACCGTATACCGTAGCTGGCTGCATGGAGGACCCCGGTTGCGATTTCCAGCCCCGCGGCGACGTTGCCGGCCATCCCTGCGAGGCTGCCCAGCCTCTTGGTTGTGCCGCTGCTGCTTGGCCCGGTGTCGCCGGCCCCCGCATTTGTCCGCTTTCCCGCCACGACAAGACGAGGCAAGGCGGCCAGGCCTTTGGGCGCGGCAGCAGGCCGCACCCCACGCATCCGCGCCCCCAATCACCGACCGCCTATTAAATAGGCCTTGACACTACCCGGCCTCCTGCCCTCGCACCCTTCACCGTCCTCCGCGAACCTCTCTCGCTATCGGAACCCGCCCACTCTCTTACCCCATCCGACACGCAGACCGACAAACATGCTCAAGTTTGACGAAGTTGCACAGCACAACTCCCGCGACAGTTGCTGGGTCATCGTCCACGGCCAGGCCTACGACGTCACTGAGTTCCTTCCCGAGCATCCCGGAGGAGCCGGCATCATCCTGAAGTATGCGGGTAAGGATGCCACCGAGGAATACGACCCCATTCACCCTCCGGGCACGCTCGAGGAGAACTTGCCCAAAGACAAGTGCCTCGGGCCCGTAGACCCGGCGACGATTAAGAAGGAGGACAAGAAGGAGGAAAAGGCCACGGCAAAGAAGGCCGAGGGCGGCATCCCCCCGCTCGACCAGTGCCTCAACCTCTTCGACTTTGAGGTCGTCGCAAAGACGGTGCTCAAGCCCACCGCCTGGGCCTACTACTCGTCGGGCGCTGATGACGAGGTGACGATGCGCGAGAACAACTCGGCCTTTGGCCGCATCTGGTTCCGGCCACGCATTCTCCGCGACGTCGCCAACATCGACTACAGCACCTCGCTGCTCGGTAACAAGAGCTCCATGCCCGTCTACATCACCGCCACGGCGCTCGGCAAGCTTGGCCACCCGGACGGCGAGAAGAACCTCACCGTCGCTGCGGGCAAGGAGGGCCTCATCCAGATGATTCCCACGCTGGCCTCGTGCTCGTTTGACGAGATCGTCGACGCCCGCGTCAACGACTCGCAGGTCCAATTCTTCCAGCTCTACGTCAACTCGAACCGCAAGATCACCGAAAAGCTCATTCGCAAGGCCGAAGATGCCGGCGTAAAGGGCCTCTTTGTCACCGTCGACGCGCCCCAGCTCGGGCGGCGCGAGAAGGACATGCGCATGAAGTTCGACGATACCGGTTCCAACGTTCAGAACAGCAACAAGGACAACGTCGACCGGTCACAGGGCGCCGCTCGCGCCATCTCGAGCTTCATCGACCCTTCGCTCAGCTGGGACGACCTCAACTGGCTCAAGTCCGTCACCCGCATGCCCATCGTGCTCAAGGGTGTCCAGACCTGGGAGGATGCTGTCCGCGCCGCCGAGCTTGGCCTGGCCGGTGTCGTGCTGTCCAATCATGGAGGTCGCCAGCTCGACTTTTCGCGCTCCGGCATCGAGGTGCTCGGCGAGGTTGTCGAGGCCCTCAAGGCGCGCAACCTCTTCCCCAACCCCATGTTCCAGATCTTTGTCGACGGCGGCATCCGACGGGCTTCGGACGTCCTCAAGGCCGTCGCTATGGGAGCCACCGCCGTGGGCATCGGCAGGCCATTCCTGTACGCCTACAGCGCCTATGGCTCCGACGGCGTCGTCCACGCCATCAGGCTGCTCAAGGCCGAGATGGAGATGAACATGCGCCTCCTCGGCGCCCCCACGCTCAAGGACGTCGTCCCCGAGATGGTCGACACCCGCGCCCTCTCGACCCACGTCAACTTCACGCCACCCTCCCACGGCTCCCAGATCTACGAGAAGCTCTCGACCGCCGTCGGCATGCCAAACGAGCCCGCCAACAAGCTTTGATCACGCCCGCTTCCGAACCCGTCCAAACCCAGACCCGCATGTACATGTATTCATATCCAGCGGCATCATAGTTGATTCGAACATCATGCTCAGACCGTGCTCAAGACGCTGAGAAGAGACTTGTTCTGAACAGCCAGGCCCTTGGCTGAGGCACCGAGATACTCAGACTTCCATGTATGAAGGTAACTTACATGTTGCTTTGATGAGGAAAATTTAATGTGTACGTTGATTTGGGGAGTGCAGACATAAATCGCCTCGTTAGCGTAGTTGGATTATCGCATCTGTCTAATACATGGTGCCTCAGCGTGAGCTGAGAGTTAAACAGAAGGTCACTAGTTCGAGCCTAGTACGGGGCAATTCCTTTTTGCAACTCTTCGTCATTTCGTATGGGCAGGTTCAGGACGCAATCTGCAGGCGAAACGACACGGGAAGACCGCACCATGTGTGCAACGCGGTGGCGCAAGAGGCTAGTCTATGGCGATGGCAGAACACTGTCTGGGCTGAGAATGGCACGTCGTCGTCCGGCAGCAGATGCGACTCGAGCCTTGGTCGTGCCATTCCTTCGAACAAAGGGCCGTCGCCGGCATTCTGATTGCGATCAATATGAGGCGTCGCCTCGAGCGCCCAGGGCGATTCGGCATCAGAGCTTGCTCTTGTGCTGTTCGAGTTCCTCGGCGCCCTCGATGGCTTGGCAAAGCTGTAAGGCGTCAAGCGGGGGACACAACGGGCGTGTCAGCATTGGTGTAAGCTGTTGTACCTTGGAGGGCGCCTGGTCGTGTGAGGGAGAGACGGTCACTCACGCTGTCGACGGTCTTGACGACCCAGAGGGCGCCCTCCTCGGTGGCGAGCCACTCGAGGCCCCTTTTGTTGGCGTCGGCGGGCGAGATGCTCTCTGCGGCCTTCATGAGCCCCCACACATGGCTCGTGACTTGCGGGCCGACGCCGCCCTGGGCGCGCAGCGCAGAGATGGCGACGAGCGAGGTCCTGAGCCGGTTGACCTCCCACTCTGGCTCCTGCTTGAGGTGGGCGGGGTCCGAGGGAAGCGAGTACGTCGCCGGGGGTGCAAACAGCGGGCCGTACTCGCTCTCGACGATGAAGACGGGGAGGTCCGGGTGCGAGGTCCCGAGGATCTTGAGCAGCTTCTCCGAATGTGGCGTGTAAATGTCGTCCCATAGGCCGTAGGCGGCCTTGTGCACCGCAGGAAGTCGATCCGGAGTGATGTGCCTGGTAAGGGCGAACGGAACGGGCGGAGGCAACGGCGCGCTCAGAAGATGGTTGATTCGTCTCAGGTCGCCAAGCGGGGCCAGCAGCGCCACCTACCTTCGCGTTTCGGTCGGCAGTGCCTGTGCCAGTTCCGGGTCCTGGTCGACGGCCTTCCTCAGCGCAGCGAGGTTATTGATGACTTTGGGGATGCCGATGAAGCCGATGCACTTGAGACCGATCTCGCGCATCAGCAGCGCCCTGCTCTTCCTCGCCTCGAGGTCGTTTGCCAGATCCCGCATCGCGACCCGGTGGAGCGACTGGAGCGAGCCCGGGTTGTTGAGGGTGAGGATGGTGGCGGTCGCGACGGAAAGCCACTCGCCCCATCCGAGTCCGCGGCGGATGGCGTCGGCCTCGAGCGAGACAAAGTGCTTCTTGAGGGTGTCGAGTCGGGGCGTCGGGCTCGGATCCGCCGATCTTCCGGCGGGCAGATGGCGAGTGGCCGAGAGGGCCGAGACGCGCGAGGGAAACGTGGGCTGCTTGAGCAGCGACTTGAGGGCTTCGGGTAGCGATCGACCTTTGGACATGGCGAGCAGTGGTCGTGCGTGCAGGGGCGGGCTTGTAGGGCGGGTCGAGGAGAAGGGGAATGCTGAAACGTCTAATGAGAATGGGACAGCGAGGGTGAGAAAGGAGGTGACGCGATGGCAACCTGTGTTGGCCGGCCATTCGGGCCGTCTTTATGACCGAGCGTCTGGTTGGAGACATCCCCCCGCACACCCTAGAAACGAAAACTGAGAAGGTCGGCCGGCAGGCAGATCAGCCAGAGGCCGGCCACCAGCGTGGGGTTGGCGCGTCTGCTCGACATGCGAATCAGAAATCAGCTATGTAGAAGTGGTGTCCGAGGTGCGGCGTGTGGCCCCGACGGCGCTGGCCGGCCAACCCCGCGGCTTACCGGCATCTTGGTCGACGCTCTACCCCGCCTTCCCCCACAGCAGTCCTGGTCTCCCCGCTGCCACCCAGGGGTCAACGCTAAGGACTCGGTGGCGGTGGGTGTTGCTCGGCTCTCGCCGCCAGAGGCGTTACACACGGCAGGCAGACGGCATGCAACATAGCATTCTGGCTCGGAAGCTCTCGGACTGTATCGATGCAACGTTGAAATTCTTAGTGTCCCAAATGCCATGCAGTGTCATGCTTGGTACGGGGGATCAAAGGCTGCCCGGACCGGCGGGAGTCGGCGCCGGTTTCCACCGAATGCGAGAAGCAGCCTGACCCCGTGCGCAAGGGTGAACTTGCGCTCTAGCCTGTGCCCGACGTTGGCTGGTATGTAGCGTGATCCGTATCCGCACCGCCGGTCTCTGCCGCGCACGCATCAATTCCTTCCCAGACCATCACCCGGCCAATCGATCACGTCGGTGCTAATCAGCATCGCAACGAGGCAGATTGCGGCCACGAGCAGCACGCTTGCCCACATCCAGGCCGACTCCCTCGCCGTGACGGCTTCAAAGCCGTCAGGAGATCCCATCTTGCCCAGTCCGCCGCCGCTCTCGCCTCCGGAAGTGCTGCCGAATTCTCGAAAGTAGGTCGGCTTGGATGCCTCGAGATCCTCTTCGTCCGATTCGTACTCTTTGGCCCTTGGAGCATAGGGCGAGGCTGCATCGCTCTGGCCGATGCCTAGCCCGCGCAAGAGTCCGAGGCGTGATGGCGACTTGTGCCCATAGATGGAGCGGTCCGCCGCGCCTTGCGTGCTATGCGATGGCGCACCAGAAGCGCTGGGTCCGGCGCCCTGTTCCAGATCGATGTCCGCGAGCGGCAACGTGTCATCGGCGTCGCTGAATTCTCCGTACGGATCTTCAGCGATGCGGTCCGGGATCGAGTCAGCACGCGCCTTGCCCTTGGAGAGGAGGCTTCCGCTTCGCGAATGCGCCGACCGCGAAGCAGACGGCGACGATGGTGTCAGGTTGTCGTCTTGATGGATCTCGGGCCACGAGACGTCGACCTGACCGTTCTTGAGCCTCGACATTGCCACGGCCTCTTCGGCCTCTTCGTCGAAGCCGAGCACCCGGTAGCTGTGAGCGATACTGCGTCTTCCGACATTTCCCGTCGAGGTCGGGACAGTGCCTCCGAACGAGTAACGCCGGATCGAGGCCGTCGATAGGCGGGGTGACAGGGCCGCACCGGCGTCATGTTGGGCAAGGTATTCGGGGGCGGTGCTGCCGCCAGACCCCGTGCCTATCGTTAATGGGGCGATGGCCGCGGCGTGCCGTGAGCTGCTGCTCGAGGCATCAATGGCGGCGCCCTTCTTTGGGGTGGTGTCAGTGGATCTGATAAAGTGGGTGACGTCGGAGCGCGGACCCGGGTTGGGGGACGAGGCGCTTGGAGAAGGCGAGCGCGGGAGGATGCCCATGAGGCCGGAGGTCGTCATGTTGAGTGGGCCCTTGTGCCGATGCGGTGCTGCCGACGGGGCGCGCGCGTGGCTTAACGAGATCGGAGAGTGACGAGAGCGCTGTCCATTGTAGCCGGTCGCCTGCTGAAAGCGATATGAGGGAGCTGGAAAGCGGCGATGGCGGGTGGCACGAGAAAGGTGCGTCGGCGCTGGAGACACTGACGCTCCCCCGGTAGCAGAGAAGCAGAGGTGGAGGGTAGCTTCCAGAGCCGTGAAGAGCGAGAATGATGGAAGATCGGCTGATGGACAAGGGCGAGGGCGAGGGCGAGGGGCGAGAGGAGAGGGGTCGGACGTGAGAGAGTGAAGATGGTAGCAGGGACGACTGGAGGATAACTACGGAAGGCCCGAGCGAGTTGGGCGGCACTCCACGCCGCCCGCACCCGCCGCCAAAAGCTTTCTTCGGCAAGTCGACTTTCTCGGCAGACGGGAAAGGGTCCTTTGTTGTTGGACGGTGGGCGACCGGCTCCGAACCCCGGGGGGGGGGGGGTTCTCAGTCACGCGGCCGGCCCCTGCCTGCCAGCGCCCGCCAACGGTCCCCCTGACGACGGCTGTCCTCTGACTCGCTGTTCCGCGGGCTGCTGGCCTGCACCGGCCTAGTGAACCCTGCATGCTGGGGGGGGTTGCATAATCACGCCCGCCCGCGCGCCCGCCCTCGGCGCTTTGGCAGGGTGGCGCCAGACGGTGCGACGGGCAGGGATCACTACGACGACCTGCGATGACCAGCCGCGACAAGGGTGCTGGCAGGCTAGGGATCATGCCATGGTCCGCCTGCTTGCGACGACCGCCGCCTACGCCGCCGCCGCTGGTTGTGTGACTCAGGGCAATATGACGCCAGCTGCCATCCAAAAGGCAGGCAGGGTTATTGGCAGCGAGATCGCGTTATCTCGCGGGCGCTGCCTCCACCTCGCTCTGGGAAAGCAAGCAAGCAAGCAAGCAGCGTGGGTGCGTGGGGTGCTATCGCGCGCCCCCCAACCTTGAACCCCCCCCCGCCTTTTTTGTTATGCGGAGCGAGCTCGGGGCTCGACCTACCGGGCTCCAGGAGTCTTTCAGCTTGCTTTGCTTGCTTGCTCTGTTTGCTCTCGGGTTCACCGAGACCGCTGGCGTGCAGGCAAACACATACAGGCCTAGGGTGGTCGGTAGGACCCGCTCCTCGGCTGCGGCTCGAGGGTCGCGACCTGCCTGTTCCAAAAGCGTGCCTGACCGTCCCCGCGCTCACTACCGCCACCCTCGCTCCTGACCTCACTCACTCACTACCACCATCGCCTTGCCTCGCCTTGCCTCGCCTCGCCTTGCCTCATATTGCCTGCTCTGCCTTGCCCCGGACACTCTTGCTCCTGCCCGCCGTGCCGGCCTCGACCGCTTTGTTCGACACCCCTCGACGTGTGACCTGGATCGATCCTCCTCGCTCCTTTCAACGCATCGTCGCAACGACGGCGCACCCCCAGCATGGCATTCATCCATCATCCGAGAGCAAGGCCCGCTCGCGACCGCCACTCACCCCCGCCATCTCACGAACCAACATCCGCGCCTCGAGCCTCGTACAGCAAGACCAGTCAGGACAATGCACACGACTGGAGCATCGTCTTTCCCGGCAGGGTAAAGCAGACGGCAACCTCGGCCCATGACAGCGACGAACCCCTGAGCGACAGCGCAGGTGAGTGGCTGCCAAAGACGCGGCCCTCCATTCGGGACCTATCTCCACTCACCAACCCTCTCTTTGCGTCTTGGCAACATTGTCCGCCCGCGTTTCACCCATCCACCAGCCTCAGCCACACCGAGCTCGCCCGCAGATCCCTTCCAGCCAGACCCTCAAACAGGACTGGCCCTCTCCCTCCCCCCGCTGCACGATGGCACGGGACGCTTCGCGGGGGCCAGCGAGACCTCGGCCTCGCCCGCCGCCGACGACGTCGTCTCGTTAAGGTCGCCGCTATCGCCGCAGTCGGACATCTACACCGAAAGCGTGTTCAGCGCCACCGACTCGCACGACGATGCCGACGGAGAGGTCGGGTTTGGCTCCGGCTCCGACTTTGAGTCCGACGCTATCGCGTCTGTTCCCAGTGGCCCTACCGCGGCACGGAGACCCCGCTCAAAAAGAAGATCCTCCCGGCTGAGTGCACGCAGCGATGCCATCGAAGCCTCCCAGGGCGTCCGCCCTCCGCACCCTGGCAGGCATGCCGACGGCGAAGAGAAACCTTCGGCCACCGCTCGAGCAACGCCTCAAGAATCGAGCCTCGCCACGTCGCTGGGCGCAAGCCGCGCCGGGTCGTGGTTGAGCGGCAACCAGAGCATCGCAAGCACGCTTGACCACGTCTCCGTCGTGCCGTCAGTCGCATCGTCGCGATCGCATCTGGGACCTGCAGACAGTCAACATGGCCACCGAAGCTGGCCGGGGGGATTGAGAGCGCTGTCCGTCATCTCAACTTCGGACTCGGAGCAAGATGCGCCTTCTCCGACAGCCGCGGAAGTCGGTCGAGAAGCGGACGCGGCCTCCTCTGCGGTGCAGGCCAGGTATGAGGACGAACTCGCGTCCAGCAACCTGGCCCAGAGCGCTGGCCTTGTCCCCGGAGCCGGTTCACATCTTCTATGGCGCCGACCCAAGAGGAGGCACCGGAATCCGGCCGCTGGTCGTAGCAGCAAGAGGAGCAACACTAGCCAGAGTCAGAGCGCGATCCATCGCAGTGGGAGCATCCAACCACCATGCGCAGTCGTCAGCGAAAGTGGCTTGAGCGGACGAAGGTCGAGGCGCTCGATGGCCGGCAACGCATCCAGGCGCGCAGGCTCGACATCGGGCCGCTCAATACCGAAAGAAGGCCCAGCTGCAAGCACCAAGCTGGTCCGCAAGCTGCTCAAGAAGATCTTCGACCTCGAGCCCGAAGTCCTGGACGCTTTCCTCAGCCGTGACGCCAGCGTTGATCACGTCGACGGTCGCCCGAGGCCTCTGTCCACCAGTCTTTCGTCATCTCGGGATCTAGCGGGCCCAGGCTTCAGTCATGAGCGAGGACTGGACGCGCCGCTCGCCCACATCCCTGCACCTCCAAGGCGGGCGGGGAGCAGCAGCGGTGACGAGCGTCAGCAAATGCTCCACGTGGGACGATCCGCAGACGATCAGGCTTCGGAGGACGCGAGTGATGAAGATGGAGAAGGCAGCAAGACACCACGGGCTTCTCTGCACGAATCGCAGGACTGGCAGCGTCAAGATGTGGCGTTGATCAACAGTCCACTGTTCGACCTGACCACGTCCGTCCGCGGAGAACGTGCCCCTCTCAGAGCCGCGACCGAGCTCGGCCTCACAGCAGAGGCGCTTTCGCGCCGCCGGACATCGTCGGGCGGATCTCGGCAATCGCAGCAGGTCGCGGACGGGGCTCGATCCATGCTCGAACCGACTACAATCGAGGCGCTCCAGGCATTGGTCAACAGCATGATGCCGGTGCCGATGCCTTTCCGTATCCTTGGAGCGCTGGCGCGCTCGCTTGGATGGTCCCGTAGCTTTTGGGGCGGCGGGGGACAGGATGCCGACGAGGCTGCTTCTCGTGAGCAAGCCGAGGGCGAAGCGGCCGAACTCCCCGCCGTGCTCGACGATGACCGGCGCTACCGCTACGATCGACTGCTCTCGGTGCAGCAAGCCAAGGCATGGAGCCGGAGGTACCGGGGCATTCAGCTCGCAAACGACCAGCCGGAAGACTCGAGCATCGACGTGCCGGAGTGCTGGAGGGGCGACGAGCATCCAGCCCTTGCCGGAAACAGCCCATGAGAGCGACATCGGCTGCCCGCTCCGGCTTGTACAAGTAATGTGACCTGTAGTGTGCAACGCATTCGAAGTGGTTCAGGCGGCCCCACGAGCGTGATGACCTAGGAATACCGGCTTCAAGACTTTGGCGGGCAGGCGGAGGGGCCCCAGAGCTGGCGGTGATGGGTGGCCTTGGTGCCAGAGTTGTCTTGTGGCCGTTGTCCGCTTCGGCGGAGTCGCGAGCCGCTTGATCGCAGTCGGAACTCGCGACTCGGGACAGGGTTTGGCTGGAGCGCCGCGATTTTTTTCCTCCCCGGCCTGGCTGCCAGCCTGGGCCTTCTCGTGAGGGTTTCTTCTCGGCCTGCGCCCCTCTTGGCCCCTCTCCGTCCCCTTGCCGACCCACCACTCCATCCCTGCGCTCGACTCGGTCCGTCCGCCCCCTCGCACCCCCTTATCATCTGAGCTACATATCAACATGGTCTCGTTCAACTGCGATGCGTGCGGCGATGTGGTCAAGAAGCCCAAGCTGCTTCAGCACTACAACCGCTGTTACGCCCCCGTCACCTGCCTCGATTGCTCGTAAGTGCAGACGAGAACCCGCGGTCCGGCAGTGGATCGACATGACTCCGGGAGCTTTGTCAATTGCTCAGCCATCCTCTCCGCACCGCTCCTCTTTGACAACACGAAACAGGATGCAATTCAACTCGCCGAACGAGTTCAAGTCGCACAACAGCTGCATCTCCGAGGCGGAAAAATACCAGAAGACTGTCTACAAGGGTCCCGGCGGCGCAAAGGGGGCGCAGCAACGCCAGCTGAGCAGCAACGCTGCCTCGTCACCTGGCAAGCCGTCGCAGCACGAGACCAGCAACGTCGCCACTGCGCCTTCGAGGAGGTCGGGTGAGGAGGCTGAGGACGCGACTGCAGCCTCGACCAGCGAATCTCCGAGCAAGAAGGACAAGAAGGACAAGAGGAAGAGAGACGACGCCGCTGGAGTGGCGGAATCAGAGGCCGCCACGGAGCCCAAGGTCGACGACGATCGAGAAGTTAAGAAGGCCAAGAAGGCCGAGGAGAAGGGCAAGAAGGGCAAGAAGGGCAAGAAGGACAAGAAGGACAAGCAGAAGGACAAGAAGGACAAGAAGAAGGATAAAGAGGTCGCGGCCGCCACAGGCACCAGTGGCGACGACCGCTTTGATCTCTCAAAGTTTGAGAAACCCACGCCCGCCAAGGTGCTAGCCGGCCCGGCCTCGGATGCAGGCGGTGATGCCGGAGGCGATGACGACGACGACGACGAAGGCGAGCACGAGCAGGATGACCCGATGGACGAGGACAAGGTCATCAAGCCGCTCAATGCCGAAGAGCTCGAGGCGTTCAAGAAGAAGCAGCGCAAGCTCGGCATCATCTACATCTCTCGCATCCCTCCGGGCATGACGCCTGCCAAGGTGCGACACATCCTCAGCAACTTTGGCGAGGTCGGGAGGATGTACCTCAAGGATGGCAACCAGAAGCCGGGAGAATACGGAAAGTGTGAGTGTGCTGCTGCCATCGAATGGCGTGGCGATTCTGTCCGGACACGCAAGGTTCTGATCCTCGAATGCCCCCGGTCTGCAATCGGTGCCTCCCTGACGATCCCCGCAGCCAAGAAGAGGTCGTCTGCCTTCTACACCGAAGGCTGGGTCGAGTTCCTGTCCAAGAAGGTGGCCAAGGCCACGGCCGAGATGCTCAATGCGCAGCCCATCGGCGCGCTGGCGGCGTCAAAGAGCAAGAACGGCGGCCTGCTCGCGGGCGGCGTCAAGGCGGGCAAGAACACCAAGCGCTTCCAGGACGAGGTGTGGACCATGAAGTACCTCAAGGGCTTCAAGTGGCACATGCTGAGCGAGCAGATGGCCCAGGAGCGCGCCTCGCTCACAGCCCGGATGCGCACAGAAATGTCGCAGTCGGCCTATGAGCAGAACGACTACCTGCGCAAGGTCGAGCGCGCCAAGATGCAAAAGTATAAGGCCGACAAGAAGCGCAAGCGCGCCGAGGAAAAGGGAGAGGCGCTTCCCGCCGACACGGCGCCCGAAAAGGGCTTCAAGACGTTCAAGCAGAAGCAGCCCGTGGTCAAGGACGTCCGCGACCAGCGCGAGGCCGAGGCGTGAGCGTCCATGCTTGCATCGAACCCTGGGCACCATCTCTGCTACGTTCAGAACGCCGTCGCTTTGTGTATGCACGTAGACTGGCGCGTCGACGCGCTTCAAAGCGGACCTGCCCAAGGAATGCAAGAGAGATTGTCGGCCTAGTTCTGGTCGCCGATGCGATGCCCGAGCTCCTCGAGGATGACCTCGTGGACCACCTTGGCATCCGCCCGGCCCTTGGCCATCTTCATCACCTGACCCACGATCCGCATGGCCACCTTGAGGTTGCCCTTCCGAACCTTTTCCGCTTCTTGCTTGAGCTCCTCGATTGCCTGCCTGCACAGGGGCAGCAGGTCATCGCGGCTGCCGAGGGCAAGCAGACCGCGCGACGAGAGCAGGTCGAAGATGGAGAGCGTACCGATGTCGACGCCGGCGAGATCAGAAGCTGGCGCGTCGCTACTGGTGGCTTCACCCACGCTCCGGGCGCGGCTGGAAATGAGCTCTCCAAGAAGAGACTTGGCCGTGGTCCCCGTCACCTTTCCGCTTTCGACCAGATCGATGAGCTCTCCCAGCTGCGCCGGAGGAATGTGGTCTTCGCTGAAGGCTAGGTTGTGCGTATTGAGGCCCTTCATCAATTCGTGGATGATCCTGTGAGAGGTGCGGTTGGGAGGACAGTAACCGGGTCAGCTGATGCTCCACAGGCTTGACGATCGCGATGGGATGCTGGCGGCGGTGGATCAAGCGGTCTAATCACCAGTTCACCGCGATTTGAGGATCCCTGCCCTGAGCGATTCGCTCGAAGTAATCGACCGCGTCGCCGCATTCGACGGCAGTCGGAGCCACACCAGATGGCGTCGGAAATCTGCCGCTGCCTTCGTCCTCGGACCCGACACGCATGAGGACGTTGATGTCGCGGGTGTTGAGGGCGTACTGGCTCTTGAGTCGAGCACGACGCGCTTCGGGAAGCTCTGGCAGCGACCGACGTACGTCGTCGACCTGAGCCTGGTTTGGGCCGGGAGCCGGGAAGGGGGCATCCCTGAACGTCAGGACGAGAGCGACTCCAGGCACAGAAGATGTCATCTTGGGAACGTAGCCCATCTGCTTACCTCGGTCAGTCGTATCGGAGGAAGGTTGGGATCCGGCATGTAACGGTAGTCGGGGGCATCTTCTTTTCCTCGCAGCTTGAAGGTGGTCCCACGAGCCTCGTCATAGCCTCTGGTCTCCTGCTCGATCCTGCCGCCCTGTTCCAAGATCGCGACCTGCCTCTGCGTCTCATGGGCTGCAGGAACGCGTCGGAGCACCGTCAGCTCAGCGCGTGGTGGATCCGCAACGGCGTTCGTCGTGGCGGGTGCTCACCGATGGCGTTCATCATGAACCTGACACTGTTGAGGTTCTTGACCTCGCATCGCGTGCCAAAGGGCTCCCCGGCACGGTTGACCGAGACGTTGACGTCGCAGCGAAGAGAACCCTCCTGCATGTTGCCGTCAGAGGCGCCGACTCTCCGGAGGAGCTCCTGCAGCTTGCGGACATAGGCGCCTGCCTGCTCTGGCGAGCGCATCTGCGGCCCGCTAACGATCTCCATGAGGCCGGTCCCGGCACGATTGAGATCGACAAAGCTGCGAGATGTCCCCCTTGCGGTTGCGGCGTCGGTGCCATCCTCTACTGTCGCGGCATCAGACCGGGAGACGGTGCCGGTGTCGTAGTAGGTGGATTTGGCAGTGTCCTGTTGGCCAAGCAGCAGCGTGTGGACGGAAAGTCAATCGAGGTTGCAGGTTGCGAGGCGTTGATATTGAAAGAGCCAGCCTGGCACCGTATGTGCTCACCTGCTCAAGCTGCAGCTGTTCTACCTCGACGACTACTTCGTCTTCGGGGCCAGGAAGGTGACCATCCTCGAAGCTCAAAGTGATGCGCCCGTTGCTTGCCAGGGGTGCTGAAGAAGGTCAAGGTGGTACGTACAAAGAATTTTGTTGAGCGGGCAGCGTCTTGCAGAGAGAAGGGCGGCGAAGATGTCGGCCCAGTACCCACCGTACTTCTGTGTGATCTGGTAGCCCGCTGGAAGGTCAGAGTAAAAGTAGTGCTTGCGATCGAAGCGGCTTTCCTGCCGAAGGTGGCAGCCCAGCGCTATTGCCGCGCGGATCGCAAGGCGGAGCGCGGATCGGTTGAGGCTGGGAAGGGTGGCCGGATGAGCGGCATCGAAAGGGGCCACGAGGGTGTTGGGGACCGAGTTGGCTGAGGGAAGTTGAGCGGCTGTGGTGTGGGCAGGGGAGTAAGGACGAAGATTCCGAAGGGCGGGTCTGAGCCTGGTGCGCGCTAGGTTGCCTCAGGAAGACTGAGAGGAGGCCGACGTACTGCTGAAGAGCTTGTGGCGGTCCTTTATCTGGGCATGGCACTCTACGCCGATGACAGCCTGCCAGCCTGGAGGGAGCGGTGGATAGCGGGAGGGCGAGACTTTGGGGCTTGCGGATGGAGCGGTCGTGGAAGGAGAGGAGGACGGCGCCGATGCCTCCGGCGACCTTTGCTTCTTGCTCTTCTTGGCCGAGAGGGGAGCTGAGTTCGAGAAGCGTCTGGCCAGAGTTGGCGGTGGATGCTCCCGTGCCGTCGCGGCTGGTAGCGAGGTTGCGAAGCCGGCACGATGCGGCGCCAGGTGGCTTGAGGATGAGGCGTTGCTGCAGGCCGTCCGAGTTGACGGTGGACGCATCGGCCGGCGTCGAGCCAGGGGTGGCGTCGAGGTCTCCGAGGCAGGCGCAGGAGCAGCGGCAGCAGCCATGGCGCCACGCAAACGTCGAGCTGGGACGCGTGCGTTCATCGTGACCGACGGCGAGAGTCGGCTGAGCCGATGCGCCAGAGCAACAGAGGAAAGGCGAGGGGGGCGGCGGTTGGCACCTTGGTGATGGAAAGGCGAGCGAGAAGAAAGCTGGGCCGGCCCCCGCCCCGAAGCCGGAACCAGGTCCGAGATGCGAGACTTTGGACTCGACGCTGGCTCGGCAGCCCGGGAGCTGCAGCCAGAGGCAAGCAAGCAAGCAGGCAGGGGAGGGCCAGACAGGGCAGGGTGGCACGGGCGAGCCAGGGGCTGAGCGCCAAGCCAGCCAGCCTGCCTGCCAGCCAGCCTGCGGTGCATGGTCGGGTCAGCCGCTGCGGACCAGTTGCACCTTGCACCTTGGCCCAGCCTCTCTACCATCACAGATCGCTCTGCCACTTCGGCCTCGCCCGTTTCACATCGTTCAACGGCGTCTCGACTACGGTTGTGCTCGCCCTTCACATACCGGCATCGCACCGATCCGTACCGCCCGCCACTCCATATCAACCACCTTTCGTTTGCCACCGTAGCCGCCACCCTTGAGCACTGGCTCTCGTTTGGCCTCGGCATCACCATCCGCGCCTGACCGTTCAGAACCTCTGACAACTGAGCCTCGTCATCCTCGCAGTCGCGCTCAATATGGCGCCGCCAAATCGACACGGCCATGATCAGCAGCCCCTCCTGCACGACGACCACCACCACCATGACGTCGAGGCCGATTCCCGCTTCACCATCGACGATGACATCGGCCACAATGACGACAGCAACGACGTCGGCCCCCAGAGATCTGCTCGGGCAAACGCCGCACCAAAGTATCCGCCGCTGCCGCCCTCTTACGACGACACCATGCGCATAGACTCGCAGTCCTCAAAGTGGAACCCTGCCTCGTGGTTTACCCTCTCGCGCACCACCAGAGAACACCTCCAGGCATGCGTACCCCGCTCCGCCCGCAACGGACAGGGCCTCTCGGGCCTCCTCTCGGCCATGTTCGCCAGCATGCCCCGCTGCTGGCCCGCTAACCGCTTTGCACAGGCCAGCATCTTTATCCTCGGCCTCTGGATCATTGTCATCTTCACCGGCCCCAGCCTCTACGACTCGGCCACCGGCACAAACTCGCCCGTCATCCACCAGGACTGGGACTACAATCACCTCCCCGAGTCCAGACCCGCACCCCTCAAGGGCGACGGCAAAATCGTCCAGGAAGCTTCCTGGAAGCTGCAGGGCTGCATCACACAGAGCGAACCGGTCAACAGGGTCCTCTGCACAGAGACTGCCGCCTTTCTCCTCGATCCCAACAAGGCAAAAGACAGCTTCAGCTCCACGGTAAGCTCGCCCACCGGCCCGCGGTTCGGTCAGATGGGTTCAAGCCTCCTCGTCCACAACCGGCTTACCCTTTCTCACTCGTTGCCTCCATCCCCGTGACCCAGGACTCGATCTTTGTCGACGTCGACCCGTCCCGGAGCGGCCGCGAAGAGCCGGCTGGCAGCGTTCCGGGAACCATCGAGTTCGTCCACGAAGACTATCCCGGCTCGGACCGCGGCGAAGCCAAAGGCATGGTCCAGGTCGAAATCACCGCCAAATACGACCAGAAGTACAAGTTCCTCTTCGACAAGAGCTTGGTGGCAAAAACCAAGCGGGGCGTGTTTGACGAGGGCGTCGAGATCCTCGTAAGTATCGGCTGCCGCAGGTGTTTGCAATTCGTGCCGATCATCGCTGACGACCACGCGACCATCACGCATGCTGCCACCTCCACGCCCGCCTGTAGACCTACGCCAAGGCCGGCTCGGAAGACAAGAGCCCGCTCGTCTACAAGCTCCGCGTCCGCATCCCCAAGGGCATCAACGTCCCCACCATGAACTGCGACGCCGGAGCGTCCAACATCGACGCCCTCTTCGGCGTCGAGACCGAGTCAGGCTCTGTCCACGCCCGTGGAGGCGCCAAGAAGCGCACCCGCGAGGCACTGCAGAAGAGGGATAACCCCTGGGACGGGAGCTTCTACTTTGGCAAGTTCCACGCCAAGACGCAGCTCGGCCACATGTCGGCGTCCAACATCCACGCGCTTGCCGAGATTGAGCTCAGTGCGACCAACGGCAACCTCAAGGTCGGCGGCAAGCTCGTCTCTCGTCACGTCGGGGCACGGTCCGCCAATGGACACATCACCCTCAGCCCTGGAGCGATCGTCGAGGCCTACTCCGACGTCCTCATGCAGACGTCCAACGGGCGGATCAGCCTCGAGAAGGACTCGTCGATCCGGGCGACGACGATCCGGGCAGAGACTGCCAACGGCCCGATCGAAGCGTCTGATGCGACGCTCCACGCCAACCACACGCTCTCACTCCACTCGGACAATGGGCGCATCGAGGCGGCCGTGTCGGTGCATCGCGCGGACCTGTCGAGCCTCGACGGACCAGGCCTGGAGCCGACTGAGGTCGTTTCGGTCGAGGCCACTTCGGCCACGGGACCCATCAAGCTCACGTACAAGGAGCACGAGGCCGGCGTGCCGCTCCACTCGAAAGCGGTGAGCGAGCTGGCCAAGATTGAAGTGCACCACCACAAGGAGTTCCAGGGAGCCTGGGACCTGCGCGGCGCCACCCAGTCCAAGATCCGGGGACCGGGAACCAAGGACGGTGCCCTCGACAGCGGGCGCAAGAGGCGGTTCGTCGTCGACGCCGACAACTTTGGCTGGATCAATCGGCACGCGCGGGGTCGCATCTGGTGGGAGCGCGAGGGGCAACAGGGGCAGATTCTGGCCGGGGCGCGCTCCCAGCTCGCCACGCAGCTCGGCATGGCGATGGCCTTTTTCGAGTGATGTCCGGGGTCGTCCATCTCTCTGCTGCACGATGCCCCTCCTCGCTATCACCCTGCCACTCTTGCATGTGTTCTTGATTCCGCTTTCCGTCGTCCCGTCGAGCCTCTTTGACACACCTCATTTGCGCCCACGGAACCCCCTCGCATCGCATCTGTACATTTGACCATCTCGTCGTTTCGTCCGACGCCACCGCTCTTTTCGCCCCTGCACGGACTCTTTTCATCTTTGCAGCACTGAGCGTGCTCTGGGCGTCGTGGCACCACAGGACCGATGCAGCTTGCGAGCGGGTGAAGGCGATCTGCGACGTAAGCGGGGTCATGATTGTCGTGCCCATGGGGGGACAGGACAGGACATTGGGCAAGTATGGGTCGTTGGCGAGGAATATACACGGTGAAAGGGTAGCAGTGGGCGGGACGAAGAGGCATAATGGAGGGGTGGGGAGAGACGGAGGACCTCGATCGACATGCGCGTAAAACTTGATTTGACCGCATCGTCAGCGGGTGGCTAGCCGTGACGGGCGAGGCTGAGTGGGTGCTGAACGAGGTCTGCGGGTCTATGGCTGGCCATGTCGTGACAGTGCGTGTCCTGGGCAGAGCAGAAGGGTGACCGAAAGGGAAGCGCGGTGGCGGCTGGCGGCTTCGGCTAGGGCTAGCGGTGCATGAAGTTGATGCTGAGGTCGAGGCAGAGGAGGTCGGATTCGTCCTGATTAGCGCCGGTGATGTGCACGTTGAACTTGGCTGAAGGTGGCAGAAGGGCGAAGGGTGTGGCGCACGATGGGTCAGTCAGGCATCTCGCAGCAAGGCGGTGCGGTGAAATGGAACGGAACGGAACGGCGCGGCACGTACCGGGAGGGATTTCGCGGGGGAGGGCTACGGTGTGGGTCAGCTCGTACTCTCCCGGTGCGAGGGGGCACTGGAGTTCGGCCTTGTTGGCGCGGGCCTCTTGGCAGACGTCAAAGCGGCGCGTGAGGAGCTTGATGAGGCCGAGCTTGACGACGACGTCGGCAAAGGTGCCGTCCTGCGGATGCGGACGTCGAGACGAGGTGGAAGAAGCGGGTGAATCAAACGGCGTGCCTGAGAGCGGGGATGGGGTCGCGAGGCATGGATGGATGGATGGATGGATGGATGGACGGAAGGGGCGACTTACGCTGACCTCCTCGGAGATGGTGCCCTTTGCGCGGACGGTGAGGTTCTGGCCAGGCTTGGGCGGGTCGGGGGAGACCTCGATGCTCTGTACGTCGACGATTTCGCCTCCCGCGCCGCAGCTCTGCCAGGTCCAGGCGCCACCGGGCGGAGGGGGGACAAGTTTGGCGGGTGCATTGTCGGGTGCGGGTGCCGAAAAGGCGATCTGCTGTCCGAGCTGGTTTGCGGTATCGCAGTCGTTTCCGATGCATCCCCAGGCGGCTGCGTGGGTGGTGGCTACGGCCAAGAGGCCGATGGAAGCGGCGGCGAGGGTGGTGGCGGCGCGCATGGTCAAGTGTGGTGGGCGGGCGGGGGGCACGAGTAGGTGGAAGGGTGAGGGGATTGGTTGGTGAAAAGTGAGGTTGCAGCGAGCGGATGGATGGTGTACGAGGTGGAAGAGGGCGGTGTGTTGGCGTTGGTGTGTGCCGTCGATGCTGCGGTTGAGATCGAGTGCGGCGGCTGGTGGTGGTGACGGTGATGGAGGTGGTGGTGGTGGCGGTGATTCTCTGTGGGTCCAGTGGCTGGTGGCTGCGTTGGGTTGGGCTGCCCCCGCCCCCCTCTGGCGTCGATCTGGCGGGGCGGGGGGTTTGTCTGGCCAGGCCCCTGGGTTGCTGGTGCTGCTGCTGCTGCTGCTCGAGTGCCGGACGTCAGGCCACCCGTGGCTGGCGTGGGCTGCCCCCCACGCAAACAGGCGAGGTGAGCCCAGGCAGGGGTTGGATGTGGAGGCTGCGCAGCCCAACAGAGCGGGCAGCGGGCGGATCCGCCCGGACCAGGCCACGCATCGAGGCAAGGCAGGCAGGCCAGCCCCAGACTGCCTGCCTGTGCGTCGTCAGGGTCCGGTCCGGTTGGGAGCACGGTACGGTAGCTCTAAAATTTTCTCGCATTTCTCCTCGACTTTGCCAGAAGCCAGGCCAGCCCACCTCGACCTCTCTCTGACACCACATCTCAACACGCTCCGGTCGTTGCCAGTCTTGCATCGACTGCGCCGCCACCTTCAGCGTAGCCGCCCCACGCTCTCAATCAGCGCGCATCCACCCACACCTCCCGCATCCCTACCACCCCACAAACCACAGCCCGCCATGAAGCTCGACGCCACCGACCTCCGCTACATCTCCGCCCAGGAGTTCCGCGCGCTCACCGCAATCGAAATGGGCTCAAAGAACCACGAAGTCGTACCCTCGGCACTCGCCGCACAGATCAGCGGACTACACCACTCGGGCATCAACAAGCTCTTCGGCTCCCTCGCAAAGCGCAAACTCATCGCCAGGGTCCAGAACGCAAAGTACGACGGCTACAGGCTCACCTACGGAGGTTACGACTTCCTCGCCCTACGCACTTTCTCAAAGCGCGAGACCATCGCTGCCGTAGGCAGGCGCATCGGCGTAGGAAAGGAGAGCGACATCAACATCGTCGAGTCCCCAGATGGCGAGAGCAGAGTCCTCAAGATCCACAGGCTCGGCCGAATCAGCTTCCGCGCCATCAAGGAAAAGCGCGACTACATGGGAAAGCGGAAGAGCGCAAGCTGGATGTACATGAGCAGGCTAGCAGCAGCAAAGGAGTACGCCTTTATGCAGGTGCGTCCCATCCTCCCTTTCTCTTCCTCGTCCAGCCGGACAGACCTCGTGCCACCCATCAGCCGGGCCTCTTCGAACCGTCGCCTTCTGACGCTCCAGCTTCGCACACCGTGCCATCCTCTCCTCTCCCCTCGACGTTGCAGATCCTGCACCAGCACGGCTTCCCCGTCCCCACGCCCATCGACCAGGCGCGCCACTGCATCGTCATGTCCCACATCGACGCCTTCCCGCTCCGCCAGATCGCCGTGCTGCCGCCAGGGCAGATCCCCTTTCTCTACTCGGCACTCATGAAGCTCATTGTCCGCCTCGCAAGGTCCGGCCTGATCCATGGCGACTTTAACGAGTTCAATCTCCTCATCCGCGAAGTAAAGACCGGCGCATCCGACGACGAGTACGACTCCGACGGCAGCCAGGCGCCTCAAAAAGGCCCACGCGGTCGAGCGGCACAGCCCGAGACGAAAAACCAGGCTCGCGGCGGCCAAGACGATGTCGAGGAGGAGCTCGTCCTCGAGGCTGGCCAACGGCTGGAGAAGGGCAACGGCTTCGAGCGCGTCGTACAAGACCCCAGCCTCGTGGCCCAAGACAGCGACGAAGAGGATTCCGACGAGGACGACGAGACGGATGAGGATGAGGACGAGGAAGAAGACGAGAACGAGGAGGAGGAGCTCAACGAGCACGCGCTCGAGCAGGCAACCGTCCACCTCGGCGATAATGTCGTCGTGGAGCCCATTCTGATCGACTTCCCGCAGATGGTCAGCGTCGACCATCCCAACGCCGAATAGTGAGTTGCCGGTCCACCGTTCCAGAAAGGCAGGTTTCGGCTGGCCGAGCCACCCCGCTGACATCCACCTCTCGCCCCTCCTGCCAATGCGCCTCTCGCAGCTACTTTGACCGCGACGTCGAGTGCGTGCGGCGATTTTTCCGGAAGCGCTTCCGCTATCACTCGGACGAGTATCCCAAATTCAGGGACGTGGTCCCCCTTCCTGGCCAAGCATCCGCCCCAAAGGCAGAGGCCGGCGAGGCGGCGGCGGCGGGCGGCGACTCGAGCGAGCCTTCCGCAGATGGACCTCGTCTCGACCTGCTCGCGAGGGCAAGTGGTTACGGAGCCAACTCAAAGCAGGAGCAGGAGCTCGAGGGCGTGAGTGCCGCCAACCCCCTTGGTCTCCTGCAGATCTGGGGCACCCAGCTGACGGTCATGAACCTTTTGCCCCTTGATGCGACGCATAGTACATGGCCCAACTGCGCTTGCAAGCGATCGGCGAGCTGGAGCAGGTCCAGTTCCGGACCAGCAAAGACGACGAGGACGACGAGAACGACGATGAGGAGGACGATGACGAGGAAGGGTCACAAGATAGCGATGCGGACAGCGATGGAGCCAGCGGCCAGGAGGACGGTGAAGGGTCAGATGCGGGAGAAGCACGCCGACGTCGACCAAAGAAGGCGCCGGCCGCTCGAGTGTCGAGGGGCGCCGCCAAGAAGGCCGCGGCCGACGGCGATGACCGCCTCCTGGCGCAGATTGTTGCCTCTGACCGCGCTCGGGCCGCACGCAAGGCCGAGAAGCACAACGGGCGCCGCGCCCAGGCCGGCAAGGCGGGACGCGCGCACGCCGGCGGAAAGGCCAAGACGAGCAAGTCGAGGCTCGTCAAAGACTCTGCTGTATTTTAAACGGGCCCCTCCTGCCCGCTCATTGCCCGGGGATCATCATCGATACCATGTCTTGTTCAAATCTCCCCTCGCTCCTCCCGGATCATCGGACGACGCGAAACATTGCATTCCTTGTCGCTCGAGAGCTGTGGTATGTGCTCGCGCTCGAGCCTGCTAGCTACGATCAAGTCGAACGGAGGCCCTTTGGCCACGCGGGAGCAGCATCACAGAGGGCGGCGAACGGGCGAGCGGGCGCCCACGACCTAGACGACGACGGGCCAGCCGCGCGAAAAGTCGAGCTTGTTGATGCCGAGCCTGGCCGAGCCGTCGTTTGCGTAGTAGTGGTAGACCAGGACGGTGCCGTCCGAGTCCTGGAAGGCCGAGGCGCCACCGGGACCGTGGATGCTTCCGTGGGAGTCGAGGATGACGGTGCCGCCGCCCTGGAGCATCGAGACGCCGCTCTTGTCGGCAAAGGGACCGGTGGGCGAGCTGGAGCGCCCCACGACGACGCGGTAGGTGCTGCTGGCGCCCTGGCAGCACTTGCCAAAGGCGGCGAAGAGGTAGTAGTAGCCGCCCTGCTTGAGGATAAAGGCGCCCTCGATGGCGGTACCCTCGGCGGTGCGCTGCGCGATGTGGGTGAGCGACGTCGAGGCGGCCAGACCGGTGCTGGGGTTGACGGGAATCTGGTAGATGCCCGAACCGAACGAGCCCAACGTCAGCCAGGCCTTGCCGCCGTCGACGAGGAGCGCCGGGTCGATGGCGTTGAAGTTGGAGCCCTGCTCGGTCGAGTAGACCTTGCCCTTGTTGGTCCAGGATCCCGACAGGCCCGTCTTGGACGTGGCCAGGAACGTGGCCGAGTGACGGCTGCCAAACGACGAGCACGAGTAGTACAGGTAGAACTGGTTGTTCATGTACCTGGCGGCAGTTGCGGGGCGAGGGGAAAGTGCAGCGGCGCGTCGTCAGCAAGCCAGCGGCGAGACGTTTCACCGTCGTGGCAGAGGGACGAGGCCGGTCCTCGACTCACTTGACCTCGGGCGCCCAGATGTTACGGCTGGACTCGGTGTACGAGTCGCACCACGGCAGGCCGTTGGGGAAGGCCAGGCCGGCGTCGCGGAAGTTGGTGCGGTCGGTCGACGTCTTGATGCTGATGCCGGGCGCGGTGGCGTAGAGGAAGTAGGTCCCGCCCACCTTGACCATGGTCGGGTCGTGAACGAACGTCGCACCCGAGACCGGCCCGGGGTTGGGGTCTGAGCGAGGCAGGCACAGATGGACGAAGGACGTGTCAGTCCTTGCGCTTTGTTCGCGGCCCAGCGGTGCACCAACGTGCGAGGCCGAGAGAAATGGCACTCACATTGCGCAGCCACCATCGAGGTGGCCACCAGAACGGTCGAGACCAGCGCCGAGAGGACAGAGAACGGCGACATTGTAGGGAGGAGGGAGGGGCTAAGGTTCGAGGTCAAGGAACGAAGGAGATGGGTCTAGGACGAAGCGATGTCGGCGGTGCAATGCTTGGTGGACTAGTTGCCCAAAGGGCGCAGGCCATAGCCTTATATGTCGCTGCGCACGCCAGTCTCGAGGCGTTGGGGCACGTCGATATACCCAGCGGCGGACAGCTCCAGAAGGTCTCTGCCGCTGTCCGAGGTCGAGTGCTGTGGGACCCGCAACAATGAGGACTGGCTGGCGGGTCGTGTCGCCGGGCAAAGCTCCTTTGGTTGTCACGCTGAAGCAATGAGCATAGAATGCCGGCTCCAGCGGGTGCAGCTCTTGGCCGCAGTTGCCGGCTCGTGCGCCCGTTGCAGATACATGTCGAGGAGCGCGGCGGTATCAAGTCTGCTTGCCGACGGAGATCTCGAGCGGTCGATCAGGGGCGTGTCGTCGGGGCCTCTGCTCGAAGACATAGTCCCAGCGCGTATGTACTGCCACGCGGGCCGGCGCTGTGATGGTCAGGAGGAGAGCGAAGGCGAGTTGTCCGGCGCGGCTTCACGATCCTCCATCCGCCAAAAGGGGGAGGCCAGAGTGTCGGTTGCTGCCGAGGTGGGCACTCGCAGGGCCACTTGACCGACATCACGAGCCGGCTCGGAGGGATGCTGCTTGCATGGGCTGGGAGCAAAGGACGGCGGCCATTGGCGATCGAGCATGTGGGCGCAAGCTGACAAGATCCGCCAACTGCGCGCTGGGCGAGGCGCTTCCCACCGCTGGATGCACGCTACGAGCAGTCGGGAGTCGATCAACGCGACATCATCGTCGACCCGTTGCAACGCTTCGCAGCGATGTCGTTGGCGCCGCCGGTGGTCGCACCGTCGCACCGTCACACCCCGGAGGGCTGTACATGCCGTCGCCGCGGTCTCACTTGGTGCCGCCCTTTACCACGTCGGGGACGATTCGACCAGGCAGCAGTCAGGCCCGGCCAGGTCGATGTGGCCAAGAGCAATGAGCAGTCGGCGTGCAGCATGTCGGTCAATCCCTCTGCCGGACGCTGTGCTCGGCGTAGCACTGGAGGCGCGTGCGGGCCCGGACCGCGACCGCTTGCTTGCCTGCTCGCTCGTTGTCCCCGCCGCCGGCTCGGGGGTCGCCGTTCCGCCTCGGCTCGCGCCCAGGAGACGTGTCCTACAGGACGCAGGCTGGCCGCTCCTAACGAGCACCCGCTGGCCATACCTGCCCCGCTTGCCAAGAGGCGAGCGAGGTGCGGTGATCTCTAAACCTAAATCTTTCGCAGAAGAGCGCTTCGGTTGCAGGCAAAGGCCAGGAGTCCGGGGATCTTTGTTTGTGGGGGTCTCGGTGCCACCATGACCGGCGGGGCCATGTCGTCCGCGCTGTCTGTCCTCCATTCGTCATGACCCCCGTGTTCGGTCATGGATCAGAGCAGGGGCAACGAGAAGGTGGACAGCATCCGCGTCGGTACCGGCAGCTGCCAGGCGGGGTGGATTGTGCGCCAGCCATCGATGCTGTGTCTTGGAAAGTCGGCGACTGCCGGTGCCGCGGTCGCGCATGCGTACAGAGCGCGCCGCGCCGATATGGCGGGTCGTCGTTCTTTGCCCTCTCCTCGGCGTCAACCTGAGAAGCGTGCACGCCGGCAACTGTCGAGCAGAGTCCTCAGGGGTATGTGTACGTAGTCGTGCCGCAGTCGGCGCTGCCGTGACCTTCGAGCTGCTGCTGCTTGCTGCGCAGGTTGCTTGTCTCTTTGTGCCGGCAAGCCTGCCTGCGTGTGCATGTGCTTGGCGCTCATCGGCGGCCGTTTTGTTGTGTCGAACTGGCTGCGGCGCAGTCGACACCTGCTGCACGCCCAACGGACACCGAGGGCGTAGAAACCTGCCTGGAATATCGCACAACGGCGCGCGCAACGGGCCGCGGGCCGTGCCACGGTAGGACGGCCAGAACAGCCGCAGATCCATCAACCCTCGTCCTCGTCCTCGTCCTCGTCCTCGTCCTCGCCCTCGCTCTCGGACTGCGAGGCGGCTGCCAACCGTCTCCGAACGTTGCAGAGACGCAACAGGCAATTTTATTCTGCGATTATAATGCATAAAAGCAGGCGTCCTTACATCATCCGGCCCTTTGGCGCAATTGGCAGTCGCGTCGGCTTCCAGCTCCTTCCGGCTCACTGAGCCTCTGGCATTCCGAAGGTTGTCCGTTCGAGTCGGGCAGGGGTCACTTTTTTGGTGATTCCGCCAGTCCAGAACCCTCGAATTGTCGCTGTGGCTGAGGCCAGAAAGGCTGTTTCACATAGCGTGTCTCCCTTCCTGAATGCATTGCGATGCTTTGACGCTGACCTTTGGCAGCCGCCACCGCCTTTGTGCGTTCCACCGTCGGCGGTAGATGCACACCATGCCGGAGGCGTGGGGGCCTGCAATGACAGAGGCGGCCATGTAGACAGCAACTTGCCTCGGCCGTCTCTCGAGGTGGCAGACGAGACCAACCGAGCCTTACACTACTACTACTCGGACGCTAACGTAGACGGTCGAATGTTGAGCCTGTGAGCGTTCGAACGAACGATCCATCGGACGAACGTCTCAAGCTGACGGTCGATTGATCAGCACCACCCGACCCGCTTCTGCGCCAGAGCTGTGGTAGCAGAATGAAGCGGTCCATCGAGCTGCCGGTTTTGGCCAACCCAATTCGCTTCGCGGCAGCCTTGCCTTCGATACATCGTCGCTGAATCTCCATCTACGTCACGTCATCGCTGATACGGTCTATGCAAGCTGCATGGCTCTCTGAGTGTCACAGCGAGCTGTTCTGCTTGAACGTGCGCTTTCCCGACGAGCCAACGGGTGCAAGGGGGGGGGGGGATGCGCGACCGCGGCGGGGCGCCGCCGGCGTGGCTTGCCTGTGGAAACGGCAGACGTCTTTTGCGGCTGCTTTTCGAGCTGGATCCGCCGACGTCTTTCGCGGCTGCTTTTCGAGCTCGATCCGCCGACGTTTTTTGCGGCTACGCTTTGATGACCCTATCCTCCAACATCTCCGCACCTAAGTACCACGACCTGAAACGCTCGCTCCGCCCTTCACGGCCCAGCAAAGACAGGCTTCCCAGTCCGCTGCCCGTTTCACACTCTCCGCAATGAGGCACTCGGTCCGCCTAACGCAGGCGCAGAGGGAGGCCCGCGATCGGCGTCTCTACCGGCTGGCTTGGCAGCACCAGGTCGTCACGTTGACGAAGCGGACGCCCTGCCCCAGTGGCGTACAGAAAGGCCGGCGTGTGAATCCAAGGAGAGCTGCTGCAAACCGGCGAGACACAGCTGGCCGGCAAGACGCAGATGTACTTGGTCACACCAAGGCTCCAACCGCAGCCGCAGTCAGCGGTCCCGCAGCCGACGCAAGTGCCGCAGCAGGTCCGGCTGAGACGCCTCCACAGGTCAGCATCATGACCGGGGATCAACTGTCGGCGTTCCACGACGGCACACCTGATGTCGTCTACCGAAGAAACCTCACGCTGTCAGACGAGAATGGCAGGGTCCTGCTGCAACGCTTCGGACCATCCAGCTACGGGGTGCACAAAGCCATGAAAACGGAGATGTTGCGCGGCCGATACTTGTACGACCAGGTCGTCTTGCTTGCCCGGTGCCACAAGCACGTCCTGAATCGAAGGACCAGGTCCATCTTCCCCCACTATCACTTTGGAGCCTGGTTTCCACAAGGCCAGACGTATCTAAGAGTGACCTCAGAGACGCTCCAGCGCCGCAACAAGGACGGGCAGCTCGCCGTCGCGGCTTTCTTGGCATGGCTCCGGAACTACGTCTCGTGCTTTGTCCAGCCTCTCACCAATGTCTCCTCGGAGGCCATGGAGCACCACACCAGCTGTCAAGTCAATGAAGGAGAGCGCAACGACGCTCTTGGCCAACAGCTTCACCCCACCTTCTGCAAGGAATTCAAGCAGCGAGAGGAGCACTACAAATGGCTGCAGCAACGCCTACCCGACGCCGATTGCCTTTGTCACCCCCTCTTCTCCACCTGTTCGCCGTTCCATGGATTCTCAGAAAAGGCCCATATCGATACCAATGACCTGCCTGGTACAATCCTGCTCAACTTTGGGGCCCACGCCCTGCTCCATCTGACCGACTACGGGACCAAGGTCGAATTGACCCCGGGAGATATTGTCTTCCTCGACGCTCACAGCGTTCGGCACCGGACCGAGCCTCATCCTGTCGATGCAGGAAACAATCTTCCAGAGGCCAATAGGTGGGCGGTGTCATGCTTCTACCGCACGGGTATTAGGTCGCAGTACGAAACAGTGGATATTTCAGAGGGGGACCTGCGCACGATGATGGCCAGAGAGGCGGAGAGCTACAGCAAACCTCGAGCTCGAAAGAGTCGCCGCTGCTGATCAGCGTATACATGTACAGTACTTCTCGTCTACAGAACAGGAGGTTCGGGGTGCTCTGGTGCGAAGCCAGTGGTCAAGAACGGCTTCATGAACGTCTCTCCAGTCCTGACGCTCTGACCGGGGACATCAGGATCCCACATGACGCGACGGCGGGCAAGGAAGCAATGCTTAGAAGGCATCACAATGGTGTAGACAAAGCCGTCGTGCCGTGGGTTGAGGTATGGCAACGGCTTCCTCAATGGCACGCACTTTCGGTAGTGCATGCCTACCATCCACTGTGTCGCATTGCGGTTGATCTGCCTGGCGCCAATGTGTCCGATGGCACCAGCGTCTGCAAGGTTCGTGACTCTTGACGGGATAGGATGCACCTCTCCAATGCCTGCCAGCATAGAGAGGTCTTCGATGAGTGGCAAGCTGGAGTTGTACACTTGAACCAGGTTTCCATCGAAGAGCGGGGGGTTGGAGATCCGGTAAGGACGTCGCCCTCCCCGGCCCCAAGAGCGCTTGAGGTGGGCCATGAGGCCGTCGGCCGCGGCGAAGCCTTCGAGGATGGCGCGAGCCGTGAACTTGTCGATCTTGGTGAGCCATACTGCGTGACCGTCCCCCATCCAACGGCGGATGTACCGCCACTTGCCGCCCCGCTTCCTGCGTGCTGGCAAAGGAATGTCGTGGTCTTGGGGCCCATCTGCGATGCTGTGATAGTGGTGAGCCTCGTAGTTCTTCACGTGGTCGTCATTGTCTGGGTCGTAGGAGCGAGGACCGACGACCATCGGCTTGAAGAACTCGACGACACCCTGGTGCCTGCAGATGCAGGTGTACACAGGGTTCCGCTGCGTCGGCCGCTTGCGACGCAGGCCAAGGTGCGGAAGCTGCCGCTGCAGCCGTCGGACGATCCCGTCGATGTAGGTGACACCATCGTCTTTGACCTGGGTGACCAAAAGGTAGGGAGGTCCCTGGATGGGAAAGATGACTCCACCATCTCCAAGGACAAAGCCGACGAACGCTGCCCAGTCTCGGCTGTTTTGGCGTGAGTCGAAGAAGTGCCCTGGGATGAATTCCCGACAACGAGGCCACCGATAGGGCCAGTGGCGGTTGACGGCCCCAACCCCTAGCTTGTGCCAAGAGTGTACTGTTGTGACGCTATGGGAGCGATAGGGATGAATTGGCTGTGGGTCCGGCACCAGGTTGTGGGAGGCTATGTCGTGGAGCCAGTACAAATGGTAGCCTGCAGGATGGAGACGGGATGGATAGTCAGTAATCACCCTGCTGTCCGTTACTCGTAGTCAGATAGGCATGGCATGTGGCCAAGACTTACTGTTGGGGTCTGCTCTCGTGTTGAGGGCGAAGCGCTGGTTGTGTGTTGCCACGACCTCGAGCTCTCGGCTAGACATCCTGTAGAGAGGCCCTGCGCATGCAGTGCGGCTTACGATGGCTGGTCGCTCCCAGACTTGATGGGGCGGTTGGTCGAGGACTGCAGCCAAGAGAACATCTTCCTGGGTGACTCTGTGGATCGCCTTCCAGCCCTCTCTTGTCATCACGTCATGGTCAACGCTGAGACCACCAATCGCAGGACCTTCGGTCTGGTACCGGCCAGCCGGGTGGAAGAGGTGCCGCTTGGCAGTGTCGGGCTTGATATCTGGGGGCGTTCGACGCTTTGCTGGTCGGGGTCCCTGCCTTTCGCTCAGCTGGGCCAGGATTTGCTTGGGGTCGAGCCCCCTCTCCTTCGCTTTCTTCTTGAAGAAGACCTGTATCTTGGCTTGCTCGCGGAGCTTCTTGAAGGGATCCGGGCGCTCCGTGCCTGCTGAGCTGCTGCTGGCAGCCGACCACGGCCCCTTCAGCGCGAGCTCTACCAAGGACCTCTTAGGCCCAAGAGGCACCGTGAGTGGGACGTCAAGGCGGCCATAGGCTGTGTGCGAGGGGGGTCCCAGGAGGGGATAGGGGTATGTCTTGGGGGTGGTCGAGGCTGCCGTCAGGCGCGAGGCTGCGCGAGCTGCGGCGGCTGGGAACGTGGAGATCGGCGATGCGGCTTGGTTGGCTGGAGATGCCGCCCGTTGCGAGGTGTTGCCCGCCGCAGCTGCTTGAGATGTCGACCCAGAGGATGCAGCTTGGCTGGTCGAGGCTGCCGTCAGGCGCGAGGCTGCGCGAGCTGCGGCGGCTGGGAACGTGGAGATCGGCGATGCGGCTTGGTTGGCTGGAGATGCCGCCTGTTGCGAGGTGTTGCCTGCCGCAGCTGCTTGAGATGTCGACCCAGAGGATGCAGCTTGGCTGGTCGAGGCTTCCGTCAGGCGCGAGGCGGCGCGAGCCGCTGCAGCAGCTGCTGGGAACGTGGAGAGAGGCGATGCAACTTGGCGTGTCGAGGATGCCACCAGTCGAGAAGCGGTTGGAGCAGCCGCAGCTGCGGCTGGGAACGTAGGAAGAGGAGATATGGCTCGACGGGTCGAGGATGCCACGAGTCGCGAGGCGGTGGGAGCGGCTGCAGCGGCGGCTGAGAGCCTAGGAAGAGGAGCTATGGCTTGGCGGGACGAGGACTGTTGACCTTGGGACTGGCTTCCAGGGGCTTGCTCATCCCCTGACGTGTCCGATGACAACACGATTGGTCTTCGTCGTTTCCCAGACATCGCGGCTGCTGGAGATGATGCGAAGTAGGGCCACGGAAGCAGCTGAGTGTGGTGTAGAGAGAAGATGTCCCGCTCAAGAAGGTCTGAGAAGCTGTGCTGAAGCTCTGGCGGCACCCTCTGCCGTCGCGTTTGCATCGCCACTTTCTGCCTGCTATTGGCCCTTTCTCCTCCCTTTCTTGCAGGAAGAAGACGCCTGCCAGATAGGAAGACTGCTTAGCTCTGGAGACGGGCGACGAGGGCACGGATCACTCTGGATGGTGTGCTTGTTGCCCTGGGCCCACAAGCAGAGCAGGGCAGAGTGCGCCGTGAGAAGGGGCGATCATCCGCTGAACCTGCACAACGGAGCCTGCCGCAATCTTCCTCAGCCCCGAGGCTCTGGCCGCCAACACGATCCGGCACACACAGGCGGCGCGCTCACTGGGCACATTTAGAGTTTGGCTGCACCTTTGCAAGCCGGTAGGCCGCTCGCCTTGAGATTCTGCGCCGGGCGAGCCTCCCATCCGTCTCACTGTGAAGGCCGGTGTGATAGAGGTCTAATTGTAGAGCTCTGATCCCTTGATGCCCGAGCCACGCTCTACACTGTCACTCTCCTCGTGGCGGCTCTAGCTGCCATTGAAAATCCGTTTTTCGAGTGTTGAGCGGCAGAGCAGCTGTCTTCCTACCGAATACCAGGGGGAACGGTCTAATAGCAAGTCGTTGCACACGGCTTGAACAATCATTTTTGTGATGCTGCCGAGTGCTCGATGTGTCTTGATGGCGACGCTGGTGTGCAGCGTTCTTGTTGAAAGCAAGATTTACATGAGCCCACGCAGCAACCCTCCCTCCACTACTCTCCTAGCCTGCTTCCGCCCGCGAGCTGCAACTGTCGAAGGGGGCTGCTCGAGCATCAGGCTCCCGACATTTCCTTAGCAGCTTGAGCAAGTCGAGTCGGCTCGTCTTGCAGGTGTGACCGCACAGACAGCTGCTTGCGCGGCCTTGAAGGGCTTGATTGTCTGTGCTGCCACACTGTTGCAAGCACGGCGTACGAGGCTGCTTCATGCTACCGTCGCTGCTGCAAGCACCGCTCTCAAGCTCAGCAGGTAGACTTGGTGCGATGACAACGTGCGTCTCACTCGTTCGTTCCAGCGTGCTCGTCACAGGGCCATCAGGGCGCAGTCACGACCTGGCCCCGCGTTCCGCTGGCTCGCCCCGATTCGAGACTGGTCGGCACCGCCCACCACCCACCGAAGCGTGCCACGGGAGCGAGCGAGCGAGCGAGCGAGCACACCCGAGCAGATGAGACCGGAAACGACGGCAGAGGAGAACCGGTGACTTTGAGATTTCTATCCGATGACGGTATTCGCCCGACCCTCGATGGGGCGAGCGCCCTGAGACAGCAGAGCAGCGAGAGAGAGATGAGATGTACATAGCGGCCGGCGTCCAGCGTGGGGCGCGGCGGCGCGAGTCTAGCAGGAGGATCCGAGGGGGAAGAAGCGTGCGGCGAGGCAAGGGAAGGATGCGATGGTATGCGGGACGACAATGGAACGAGCGAAAGGATGTAGAGAGCGTGTCTGGCGGCGGCACCCGCCTAGAACGAGAAGCGAAGGAGCGAAGGGTTGAGGACGAGCGGGTAGAGGATGTGGAAGCACATGTTGAAGATGAGGGGGACCATGATGGTGGGTTCGACAATGACCCACTCGAGCGGGAGGGGGGCGAGGGCCATTGCGGCGGCGCCGCCGATGACGGCGATGGATACGAGAAAGACGACCCAGAAGCGCTTGAACATGGCGGGCAGCTCGCGGAAAAAGTTGCTGTCGTCGAGGTCCTTGAGCGTGGCGCCCCAGGTCATGTTGATGCCGAGCGGGTGGGCGACGAGGGCGACGAGGACGTGGTAGCTGAGTCCGCCAAAGAAGACGAGGAAGAAGGGCACCCACTTGACGCCGTCGACGAGGGCCGTCACGACGGAGCCGGTGCGCGAGCGGATGAGGCCGATGACGAGCGAGACGTTGCCTCCGGCGGTAAAGACGACCAGGACGGCGACCAGCACCTCGAAGCTGGGCACCAGCGGCACGTCGAGCGTGGGGCCGAACCAGCCCATGACGAGGTAGAGGGCGATCGAGAGCGGGACGCAGAGGGCGATGGCGTAGTACGAGAAGAGGTAGGCGCAGGCCGAGAACTTGTAGTGGATCGGCAGCTTGGACCAGAGGAAGCGGCGGAAGAGCGGGGCGAGCGGGCCGCGCGTCGGCCACTGCCAGAGGCGGTTGAGCATGAGCTCCGAGCAGCCAAAGGCGTACTTTTGCCACCGGTTCAGCTCGTCCTCGGCGGTGAGCGAGACGCCCTCGAGGAAGCCGCCCTGCGAGTACGTGGCCCAGCGGACGACGTAGCTCTTCATCAGCAGTCGGAGCGCCTGTAGAGCGTGGGGAGCGGGGGGAGCGGAGGTAGCGGAGGGAAAGAGCGAGCGCGAGGCACGGTCAGCATGCGATGTTGTGAATGGCGCGCTACCCGCGACGTTTCGCCTCTCGCGGCCACGGCGACGCCCACTCACCATGTCAAAGTCCTCCGAGACGTGGGCGTCGGACCAGATCTTGGAGACGCCCGGGTCGACGTCGTCCTCGAATGCGACCTCGCGGATGGCCGACCAGCGGAGGAAGGCGTTGTGGCCGACAAAGGGCGCCACGTCGCCGCACGCGACGCCGTGCGAGATCGAGAAGTTGACCATCTTGGTAAAGTAGGCGATGCCGCGCTCAAAGTAGTTGTTCGAGACGAGCATGACGCCGCTGCAGTGCTGGAGGACGCCGAGCTCGGGCGACTGTCGCATCTCGGAGGCGGCGTCGAGCAGGCAGTCTTCGGGGACGCGCGTGTCGGAGTCGACGAGGAGGATGAGCTCGCCGATGCGGGCGTCGCCGTGGCCGCGGGCGAGCGGGTGGAGCTGCTGGAGGAAGCCGGGCAGGAGGCGCTCGGCCTGCTGGCGGTCCTCGAGGCGCGACTGGGCCGTGACCTTTTCGCTCTCGCGGCCGGCCTTGAGGCGGCGCATCTCGTCCTCGACGCGGATGGCGACCTGGCAGGTAAAGTTGAGGTTCGACGCCTTCTTGAAGCGGCCGCGGCGGACGAAGCCGTCGACGCCGTGGCCCGGGCGGGCGATCCAGGTGGTGTCGTTCTGGTCGTAGAAGCTCTGGCGGGCGGCCTGCTCCTCGGCCGAGAGGAGGAGCATGCCGTCGTCGGAGATGATGACCGAGGCGGTGCCGCCCTGGAGCTCGTAGGTGCGGATGGCGGCCTGGAGCGAGCGGAGCGTGGGCTCGATGACGGTCTCGATCGACTCCTTGTACACGGGCATCTGGATGGTGACGTGGGGCAGGTTGTTGCGGATGCGCTTGGGCGCCTTGCCCGAGTAGTAGCGCGAGTTGCGGCTCATCTGCTGGATCGGACCGACGATGAGCAGGATGATCGACATGACCTGGCAGCAGAAGAACATCGACAGGGTGAAGAGGACCGGGATAAAGGCGAGGTAGGCCATGCGGATCCAGTGGTGGTCGAGGAGCGAGTTGCAGACGAGGACCTTGATCGAGAGCGAGTGCATGAGGATGTTGATGGCGACGGCGAAGCCCATGCGGAGCGGGCCGAGGAAGGCGATCGGCCGGCGCTCCTCGGCCTCGTCGCCCGCCTCTTCGTCCTTGAACGAGTCCTGGTCGTCGTCGAAGCCCTGCGAGCCCTTGAACGTCTCCCACCCGGGCGAGCCAAACGACGACGAGGCCGTCATGGTGCCCGACAGGGAGCCGGACGACGGCAGCGTCGACAGGCCGGGAGAGCCGGGAGAGCCGGGCGAGCCGCCGGGCTGCTGCTGCTGCTGCGGGTGCTCGAGGGCCTGCTGCTGGAAGTGGTGCTGGCGCTGCTCGTGGAGCATGCGCGACTGGTGCGTCGACCAGGCGCGGAAGTAGTGGTCCTTGGGCGGGCCGGACTTTGCGTCGGCGGTGCACATCATGATGAAGCCGAGGGTCGACGAGAGGAGAGCCTCGACCTCGCCCTCGATGGCGTCGACGTCGTCGGTCCAGCAGACGAGGACCTGCTGCTGGCGGACAAAGGCGGCCTTGTGGGCGCGCCGGGCCTTTTCGAGGTCCTGCATCGTCTCGATGACCTGGATGCGCTCCGACGCGCTAAAGGGCACCTCGGTGGTGCCGGGCGCCAGGCGCGACGTGAGGCCGCGGACTAGAGCGCTGTTGACGACGAGGGCCACTTCGTACTTGAGCTTGGCCGAGGCGCTGTGGAGGTGGTGCAGCTGCTCGACGCCGAGGGGCAGGGTGATGTACTCCTGGGCGGATCGCCGGAGCGAGATGCCGCCGATGTCGCTGGGCGACGAGTTCTTGATCCAGCCGCGGTTCTGTGCCATTTCGAGGAGGTGGATGGCCATGTACTCGTAGGCGCTGTCGTCGAGGTTGGAGCGGAAGGGCGACGAGTGCTGCGAGTGCTGCTGGTCGGACGAGTAGGACTCGGAGTTTGTGGGGCGGTGGGATGGTCGGTCGCTGTGGTTTGCGTAGCTCTCGGCGCGCGACCTGCCGCCCTGGCTCGAGGACGAGGCGTAGGACATGGTGGCCGTGGTGGGCGCACGAGCGGTGTCGAGAGGGGGGGAAGGTGGGCGGGGGAGGTATAGGCGTGAAGCGAGAAGTCAGCGGCGCCGTCGACGAGGATGGGACGCGCTTGCTGGCCGTTGCTCGGTCGAGTGCCTTGTCGCTTGCGAGAGGAAGGAGGAAGAGGAGGAGGGCCGTCGTTGAGTGGTTGACAAGAGGGGAGGCGGGCAAGACGAGGGGCTCGACGTGATGCCGACGAGGTACTTATTGCAAGGCCAGGGATGAGCGCTCGATGGAAGGCGAGCGGGCGGGTGGAAGTTTGCAGGGTACACGAGCTCCGACGTTGGTGCGTGGGCCTGGCGTGGTGGGCATGACGAGCGAAGCTTGATCAGGAGGCGGGCAACGTGCCGAGCTGGACAGGACGGGACGGGCTAGGGCGACGACGGCGATCCGTTGGATGCAAAGCATGGCACCGTCAGAGGCCAACGAGGGACGCGCGTGGATGGGCCAGAGGGGGGAGCGGTGCGGGTGCGCGGCGCGGGTGCAGAGGCGGGAAGGCCGGCGGGGAGGATGCTAGACATGGTGCGGCCTGAACTGGCCCGACCTGGCCGAGATCGATGGCAGTCGCGTGCGGGCCGCAAAGGGGTCCATCAAAGAGTGGCGCGTGGCAAACGGCAGCGAGGGGGATAGGCCGTGTCTCCTTGACGGGCCGTCGCCGCGACCTGGATGGCCATCGGACCCTAGCCTGCCATGCTCAAGGAGCGGGCCATCCGACGGACGGCTGCCCAGAGTTGCACGACGGCCTGCTTATTGCCTTTGTGTGCAGCGCAAAGGCCCCGGCCGGCAGGATCTCGACCCGTTGGCTTGAGGGGGAGCCGGCTGGTGCCGCTGTAGGCGCTTGCAGGGCGGGGAGAAGCAGCGCGCGTCGACGCCTGGTCTGGACTGGCGGCCGGCCTCGTGGGTGCTGTAGGCAGGGCTGAAGGCCGAGACAGAGGGCCAACGAGGGTGGTGGATCGTCAAGACGGCCCGGAGCCCATCGCCCGGCCGCGCTAAACGGTGGCAAACGCCGTCTGCCAGGCAGGCCAGGGCGGGCCTGGGTGCAGGTGCAGAGAGAAGCTAAGATAGAGCTGACGGGCGGGGCGCTGGGGACCCACAGACGCCCAGCCACAACGAACGCGCCCACGCCCGCTCGCCGATTCAAATCTGGGCTGCGCGCCCGCCTCAGCTGGGCTGCGCATGCAGAGATCTGCGTCAGAGGCCGCCGCGTTGGCATCTGCGCCCAGCTCGATTCGACTTGAACTTCGCCAGCGCTGAATACAACCGCCGGCGTTCCCAGGACTTGAATTTGTATTGCTGCATCTGCCACTTTGAATCCACCTCAGACCTCACCCCCCCCCCCACCCAGCCTGCAAACGCCGTCCCCGGGTCAGACCGAACGAGCGAAGCCGAGCAGGCCAGGCAGGGCGACTCTTCGCTTCTTCCCGCGGCTGCGTCCCTTGGCCCGCGTCCCCTTTGCTCCCTCGCACACACGCCACCACCATCAGCAGCGGCGAGGGGCCATCAAGCTCCAGCCAGGCCACGCCAGGCCACGCACCTACATCTCCCATGCACCTCCCCGTCCGGTCTGCCATGGCACCAACCCCCCAGTGGCCGCACCCAGAGTAGTCGACCCTGCCCCTCTCTCCCTCTGTTTGCCCGCGCCTCGAGTCTGAATCGACAAACCGACGACGATCTTTTTCAAAGAAACGTGGCCCGCTTCCATCGTCTGCCCGTCCGCCTGCCCGCCTGTCCGCCCGCTCGCTTGCTTGCTTCTCGGAGGTATCAATGCAGATCAACGCGCGTCGACGAGCGAGGGAGTAAGCGTGTCTCTGATACGGCCTTTCCCGGTCTGCACCTCGATTCTGTGACCCCCCGTCCCGACCAGCCAGGCACCGCCCGTTGCCTGTCGCTCTGCGCCGGTCGAAGCCGTCGGATCATCAACCCGTGGGGCCAGATCTCGCACCATCATGGGGTGCCCTCCCGCTACAGCACCCCGAAACCAGCTTGGCACCTTCCCCGCCCCGGCCGCGACCTCGAGCCGCCGAGGTCTCGCCTCGTCTCTCGCTCGGGCTCCCTGCCCAGGCCCGTACCGACCTGCACCGTGCCATGCCGTGTCACGCCAGGCGGCGTCGTGGGCTGAGGTGCAAGCAGGCGCCACTCGCCGCCGCCTCCCGTGCACCTTCACAAGATGACCCGCGCGCGATCCGCCAGCCCGTCCTCGTCCTCTGATGACGCCTTCCCGTACCTAGGTAGCCACGCCGGCCGACACCTGGCCGCTCCACCCTTATACCTACCCAACGGCCGTACCACCGTCCGTCGACCGCTCCTCTTCTTTCTCCTCCTTTCTCTTTAAACATCCTAGACGCAACACGTCCTGCTCTCGACAACCCAAGCCGCCCCCTGCGCCAAGCGAACACCACTACCCGCTGCTCCTTCTCAACCTTCCTCGCGACACCGCAAGGCTCCACGACACCGCCGCAATCGCAGGCTAGCCCGCTCGCCCAACATGGATCCTTTTGCCGATCGCAACGCGGCGGCAGCAAGCGCGTCGTCGCCCGCCACCCCGGCCACGCCGGGCACGCCCCTCGTCGGCGGCGGCTCAGAGGTGCGGCGCACGCCCTCGACCAGCTCCTCGGGCGGATCCAGCATCCTCGCCTACGCCACATCGACCGGCAGCGCCATCGGGGCGGGACGGAGACCGCTCACGCCCCTCGCACACCAAGACTTTGGCATCGCACCGCACCGAGACTACTTCACCGCCGGTGCCGGCGCTGGCGATGGCGACTACTTTGCCTCGACGCCCGGCCGCCAGTCGAGCCGTCCGGCGTCGTCGGGCGCGCCCAGCGAGTCGGGCATCTTGAGCCCGGGCCGTAGCACCAACGCCATGCACACGCCGCGCCGCTTCAACCTGCTCCAGTCGTACACGTCTAGCTCGGCGTCGTTCCGCTTCCGCTCGCAGCAGTGCTTTGAGCCCATCGTCGAGAAGCGCAGGCCGGCCTTCAGGTCGAGGCGGCTCAAGCCCGAAGAAATGGACCAGACCGACGACCTCTGGACAAAGACGCCGGCGGGCAGGAGGGCCAAGCGCAACAACTACCTCGTCCTCCTCATTGGGATAACGCTCGGCGTCCTCGCCGCCGCGGGCGTCATCGTCGAGGGCTACCTGGGCGTCCAGAAGCACAACTACTGCCTCGTCCTCGAGGACAACTTCGACGGGCCCCTCGACACCAGCGTGTGGCAGTACGAGCAGGAGACGGGCGGCTTCGTCGCCGAAGAGTTCCAGTGGACCACGACGTCGGCCAACAACAGCTTCACCGACGACGGCAAGCTCTACATCGTGCCCACCCTCACCTCGGACGCCCTCGGCGAGGGGGCCATCGTCGACGGCTACACGCTCAACCTGACGAGCGCCGGCACGTGCACGGCGCGCAACCGGACCGACGACTACTGCGCTGTCGCTTCCAACTCGACGACGGGCGTCGTGCTGCCGCCCGTCCAGAGCGCCCGGCTGACGACCCAGGGCACGCGCTCCATCAAGTACGGCCGCGTCGAGGTGCGCGCGCGCATGCCCACCGGCGACTGGATCTGGCCCTCGATCTGGCTCGGCGCGCGCGACGAGGTGTACGGCGCCTGGCCAAAGTCGGGCGAGATCGACATCGCCGAGTCCAAGGGCAACGCGCCCCGCCACCGCGGCGACAATGTGGCAAACGCCCTCACCAGCCGCCTCCAGTGGGGTCCCGACAAGGACCACAACGGCTGGTGGCGCTCGACGGGCATCTCGAAGCTGTGGAACTACTACTACGACACGCGCTACTACACCTTTGGCGTCGAGTGGGACGAGACGTCGGTGTGGACGTGGCGCGGCAGCCGGGCGCGCAAGACGTTTGAGCGCCGTTTCGACCGCGACATGTGGTCCTCGGGCCGCTTCCCCTCGTGGTCCAACAACGGCACCGCCATCACCAACCCCTGGCTCGGCGCCGCCCAGCCCAACATTGCCCCCTTTGACCAGGACTTTTACCTGGGCATCAAGGTCGCCGTCGGCGGCACCGACGGCTACTTTAGCGACGACGACAGCGCGACGCCCAACAAGCCCTGGTCCAACTCGGCGTCCAACCCGCGCTCCGACTTCTGGAACAACCGCAACGACTGGCTGCCCACCTGGCCCAAGGACGTCAAGCAGCGCGGCCTCGCCATCGACTATGTCAAGATGTGGCAGAAGTGCTAGCCTCGGCTCGAGTCCGCTCCGTTTCTCACGGGTGTCTTGTCGTGTCTTGTCGATATAGAGCTTCGATCCTTCTCTTTCTCCGCCTCCTAATCACCTCGGGGTTATACAGTTAGACAGTCATGGGTACCGATATCGTCTCTCGCTCAGCGCGAGTATGCAAAATCACACGCTCTCTCATCCATCGCCGTCGTGCCTGCAGTGCGATTTGCGCCCCTTGGAACTCACCGTCAGGAGGAGGAGGCGAGGGCCTTGCGCGTTGGAGGAGGTGAGGCCTCGCTGCATCGAGCATCGTCCAGCTTTCGTTTTGCAGGTCCGGCTGGGTCTCGAGGAAAGCAAACGTGCAGCAACCGCTTGCATCTCGTGCGCGCGGAGTGGAAATGCCGTTCTGTGGAGACAGGGAGGGACAAGGACGAAGAGCATCGGCATGGTGACGACGAGCGAGCAAGGAGAACCAAGAGGAACCTTCTGACGGGGCGGAGAGGAGAGAAGCGGACGACTGCAGCGAACCTTGCTGCGACGGCGTCGTCGATAAGGGGCGACGGACTCCGCTGTCGCTCTTCCAAGGAGATGCCCAGGATCTCACCTTGTTTTCCTCCAGAGGAGCGGAGCGAGCGACGGGGCGAGGACAAGAACCTGGATCGACGCGGCCGACAGGAGAATCGGCCTGAACGGGTCGAGATCCGGCCTGGTTGTTTCCGCTGCCTGTCGCTCTCGAGACGAGATGATCGACGGATGGCAGCCGGGCGCGCCACAAGTCTCGACGTAGCGGTAACGCCTCTTCGTCGTCGTCGGCGGCCAGGAGGTGCATCGGCGACGTCGTCGACGCGAGGAGACGGCAAGCAAGGCCATCATCGTGCGTGCCTCCACTGCGTGGACAGCGAGGAACAAATCTGGTGCCATCCTGTTTGTGGCGGAGCTGTGGCACCGCCGCTCGCTCCGCCCAGGGTTGACGGTCCGCGGGCTGAGTTGGCCTATGCATCCCTATCTTCTCTCCTCTTCGCTTCGAGGCCACGAAGCCAGAGCGGAGCGTTGTGGCGCCGTCGATAGGATTTCTCCTCGACGGTCCGCTGACGATGTCGGGATCGACGAGGCATAGTCTGGCTCCTTGGCCCCGCCTCCTTGTCAGGAGCGGTCCGAGTACTGTCGGCGATTGTCATGGCGCTAACGATGACGCAGGACGATGATCGCTCGTCATCCCTCTCCTCGAATAGGCGAGCGGGGCATGTTCGCAAGCGATGTCGATCCCTCTGACCTTTTCCCACCGGTCGCCGCACGAAAGAGCACCTTGCCGAGTTGATCGACAAGCCGCATGTCGTCTGGGTTGCCGCTGCAGCCTTTCTCTGCCCTCGAGACCACACGACGGCGCGCTCGAGAGGCGTACCTGGTCGACTTGGTGTGAGCGGTAGAGGTGCGCATGGCGACGAGGCACGCGTGCGGGCCCTCGTTTGTCGGCCGATAGGCAGGGAGCCTGCCCTATTTGTGCGCTGGTGCCACCGTGGCTGCATGGCTTGAGGGCCCTTGCTGCCGTGCCTACCTCCCTGCCTGCCTGCCCGGCGGGACGGCAAAGCGTGAGAGAGTCGAACCCTGCGCGCTGTGCTGTTGGCGCCATGACAGGAGGGGAAGGTGGTGAACGGGGAGGTGCGTACATACAGGACCAAAGTGATGGCAGGCGGGCAGACGGTGCAGGCGTTTGGTTTATTGCTGGCTGAGCTGACCCGCCAAACTATGCGGTCTCGGAGCGTGCAAGCGGGGCGGACGGGCGGCGGGCGACTCAGGGCGGGGCGGGGCGACGCTGCTGAATCTGGTCTGGACTGGGCTAGAATCCAGGCTGGGCTGGGTTGGGTTGAGCTGGGCGTGAGTACCGTGACGAGCCCTGCGGAGTCCTGAATGTGATACGTATGGGGCTGGGCGGCGGCGGCGGTGGTGTGGGTGGTGGTGGTGGTGGTGAAAGGGAAGGGGGAAAGAGGAGACGGCGTTCCTGGCGCCTCCGAGACCTGCATGGGCCCGGGTTGGCCGCCCGGTGGACGCGGGCAGCACAGCACAGCACAGCGGCCGGTGCGCAGCAAGGGCCTCCCGGACGATCCCGTCTGTGCAGGTCGGGTACGGAAGGCCCGGCCTGGCCTCGGGCGTGGGGCTTTGAGAGGGAAGCCTGCCGACCAAGCACGCACCCACGCACGCACGCACGGGGCAGCGCGGCCGCAGGCGGGGTCCAACTGGGCAGCCAGGAAATCGGAACGCCGCCGGCCTGCCTGCCTAGCCTTTTGACTCGGGCTGGTCTTTTTCAGACGCCGTCGCGTCGGCCCGCACTTCTGGGTGGCGCGCTGCTGCCAAAAATCCGGGTGGGCCACCACCACCACCACCGGCACCACTTTGCTTCCCGCGCCATGGTTCCCTCGTTTCCTTGTTCCTCTTCTCCCGCAAACGCCATCGTACCATGCGACTAATCACTAGGCACAGTATACTGTATTACGTGAACGTGGATCATCAGAGGAAGCGTTCCCGGCACGCAATCGTCCGTCGCCAAGCTTCGAAACCGACCGTCGGAGACGGGATCCCAGGCCGGTCTTCTTCACCTGCCTGGCCCGCCTCCTGCCACGGCTTCACCCGACGGCACCGCTCGCCGTTGATATCGATATCGATCCCGATGCAGACGTCGTATTTGCTGCTTCGGCTCGATCTTCGGGCCGTCGTGTCTCATCGATGTGAACGTCCATCGCGCGCAGCTACCTACAACCGCACGGCATCGTTGATCCGTGCCGTCCGTGTATCGATCCGCATTCGCCAGCAGATCGGGAACGCGGTCGACCTCGGCTGCTTCTCTGGCAAGAGAGAAGCGCTGGTGCTGAGGGCGAAACGCCGATGCCGAGCCGCACAGCCGCTTTGTAGATGGCAAGATGCCATGGCAGAAAAGTCCCCTTTCAAAAAGACCCGTGACCTTCTAATCCTAGAGCGAGAGTCGGAGCGGATGGATACTGTGCTAGAGAGAACGATACGACGGTAGCGAGTGAGTGTGGGTGGGGGCGCGACGCCCGTAAAAAGAGGAGAAAGAGTGTGGAAAGAGATGGAGATGGAGCGCGGTCGAGACTAGTAATACAGGTTGCCGAGGCAAGCAAGAAGGCATAGGGAGGGAGAGAGAGAGCGAGGAATGTCGAGGGCGCCGTATTGCCTAGAACTCGAAGCGTACGAGCCAGGGGTTGAGGACAAAGGGGTAGACGAGGTGTGCCACGACAAACGCAATGGCCGGCGCGTAGATGGCCGGCTCGAGGATGCGCCACTCGAGCGGGATGAGGTCGGAGCCCATGACGACCATGGCGGCGGCAAAGAGGACCATGAAGGCGATGCAGTGGCCGAAGCGCTTGAAGATGGCGGGGATCTCCTTCCAGAAGTTGGACTCCTCGACGTCCTTGACGGTGGCCGACCAGGTCATGTTGTACTCGAACGGGTGCGCCAGCAGCGCCAGCATGACGTGGTAGCCCAGCCCGCCGAAAAAGACGCAGAGCATCGGCGTCCACTTGACCGTCTGCACCAGCGCGTGCACGAACGTCGCCCGCGAGGCGCGCGCCCGGAAGACGAGCTGGGCAAACGTGCCAAAGATGGAAAAGACAAACACGACCGTGAACCAGATCTGCAGCGGCGGCAGCGGGATCGGGTCCATGAGCGGCCAAAAGAGGCCCATGGCAAAGTACATGGCCACCGTCATCGGAGTGCCGACGGCAATGGCCCAGTACGAGAAAATGTACGAGCAGGCGTTGAACTTGTACGTCGTCGAGCAGTCCGACCAGAGGAACTTTTTGAAGAGGGGCGACAGCGGGCCCCGGGTGGGCCACTTGCGCAGCGGGTTGAGGACGAGCTCCGAGCAGCCGTAGGCGTACTTTTGCCACCGGTTCAGCTCGTCGTCGGCCGTGAGCGACACGCCCTCGAGGAACTGGTTGTTGCTGTAGGTCGCCCAGCGGACCACGTAGCCCTTCATCAGCAGGCGGAGCGCCTGTCGCAGTGGTGAGGTGGGGGAAGAGAGGAGCAGGGATCGCGCTCCGGTCAGCTCGGCAGTTCATGGGGGCGAGGAGCGCGCGCGGAGGAAGGACGGCACGCCGCGACCGAACTCACCATGTCAAAATCCTCGGACACGTGCGCCGACGACCAGACGCAGCGCTCGCCGTCGTCGTCGGTGAAGATGACCTGCTGGGCGGCGCGCCACCGCAGAAAGGCGTTGTGGCCGACAAAGGGCGCCACGCCGCCGTTGGCCACCGACCACGAGATGGCGAGGTTGACGACCTCGGTGAAGTAGCCAATCATCTTCTCGAAGAAGTGGTTGGCCACGTACATGACGCCGCTCGAGTGCTGCAGGACGCCGACCTCGGGCGACTGCTCGAGCTCCGACGCGGCGTCGAGGAAGCAGTCGGCGGGCACGCGTGTGTCCGAGTCGATGAGGAGGATGTAGTCGCCGATGCGGATGTCTCCGGCCGCCCACGCCTTGCCCTCGCTCTCGTCGATGGCCTGCTGCATGGCGGTGGCGTAGAGGGCCTTTTCGTCCTCGTCGTACCACTCGCCGCCGCTCAGCATCGTCGCCTCGGGCCGCTTGTCGTCCATGATCTCCTCGATGCGCATCGAGAGGTTGCAGGTGAAGTTGAGGTTGCTCGCCTTCTTGAAGCGGCCCTTGCGCAGGTAGCCCTTGTCGCCGTGGCGCGGGCGCGCCACCCAGCCGACCATGTTGCGCTCGTAGTAGTCGCGGCGGACCTCCTGCTCCTCGGGCGACAGCAGCTGCATGCCGTCCTCGGATACGAGGATGTTGGCGGTGCCGCCCTGGAGCTCGTAGACGGCCACGGCCTTCTTGACGCTCTCGATCGTCGGCGCTAGCACCGAGTCGAGGCCCTCCTTGTAGACGGGCATCTGGACGGTGAAGTGCGGGAGCTTGCTGCCGGCGGGCAGGCGCGGGCTGCGCTTGCCGCTGTAGTAGAGGCTGTTGCGGTTGAGCTGGGCGATGGGCATAAAGACCTGGGCGACGATGCCGACGATGTTGTCGCAGAGGAACTGGCAGATGAGCATCTGCGCCGGGATGACGGCCAGCACGGCGAGGCGCAGGTAGGAGCCGTCGAGCAGGCACATGGTAATGACCCTGCGCGCCAGCAGGCCGGCAAGGAGGATGTTGAGGCCGACGCCGATGCCCGTGTAGAGCGGGCCGTAGAGGTTGACGGTGCGTCCGCGCTGCAGCGAGCCGACGGCAGGCTGTCCGCCCTCCTCGTCAGGCACATCGCCACCTGCCTCCGCCGCCGCCGCCGCCGCCACCGTCGGGTCGCCGCCCAGCTTCTCGTTGATCATCGGCGAAGGCTCGAGGCCGGCGATGGCAGCGGTGCTGTCGGTGGGCCCGAGCAGCGCCGGCTTCTCGCTACCGACGAGGGATGTGGCGCTCTGGAGGCGCTGCGAGGTTGCGGGGCCGCTGGGAGAGAAGAACTTGCGGAACGGCCGCGTCAGCGCCGCTGCCGGGTGCGAGGGCGGCGTAAAGGGCGTCGAGGGGCCGCTGCTGGGCGTGGAGCCGTGGCCGACGGCGCTCGACCTGGCGCTGTGGACGGCGCTCGAGGGCGTCGAGGCGAGCGTCGAGTAGGGGCTGTTGCTCGCCTTTGCGCGCCTCCAGATGTACTTGATCATCTTCTTTTCGAGGACGCGGCCGGCCTCGACCATGTCCTGCACCGTGTCGGCCCAGACGACGAGGCAGCCCTGGGTGCGGACAAAGCAGGCGCCCTGCGCCTTGCGCGCCTTGCCGAGCCCCTCGGTGGTCTCGACGACCTGGACAAAGTCCTCGTCGGTGAGGATGACCTCGGTGGTGCCCGGCTCGAGGCCGGCGCAGATGCTCGCGGCGACGCTCGAGGTGAGCGTGAAGGCGGCCTCGGGATTGAGGAGGTGGAGCGCCGTGACCCAGCTGAGGAGGCGGTCGTCGTTGGGCGGGTAGTAGGTGTACTTGTTGCGCCCGAGGCGGCAGGCGACGCCGTTGACGACAAAGGGGGCCGCGGTGACGAGGCGCTCCTTTTTCAGCTGACGAAACATCTCCTCGACAATGAGCTTGTAGGCCTCGACCTTTGGGATCCAGCTCCTCGACGAGAGCGGCGAGGGGTTGTCTGCCGACGAAGAATTGCGCTGCGAGTGGGACCCGCTGGCCACCGAGCCCGCCTCGGACCCGTACGAGGGGGTGCTTGGCCCGGAGGGTGCCTGGCGCTCGAAGCGCGAGAGGGGCGAGAGGTGCGAGTTGGCGCCATACTGGGCCGGGTCGAAGCGGAGGGGCGCCGAGACGGGCTGCGCCGGGATGGCGCGGATCTCGGCGTCGGACTGCATCGTGCGTCGACGAGGAGAGGACGAGGTGAAGGAGCTGCGAAGGGCGTCGTCGAGAGAAGGACGGACGGGATGAGGTGGGGGGGAGGAGGAGAAGGGAGGGGCGGGATGATGGTGCTCGCCACAACGATAGGCCCTTTTTGTTGGTCGCCGGGGCGAGGAAGGGGGGATCGTCGGCGAGGCGGAGCGGTCGGGTTGCGAGACAGAGGCAGAGGCGGAGGAAATGCGGAACGTCGTCGCTGTGCAAGGCGGTGTTGTCAATGTCAGGCCGGGCCCGGCTCGAAGAGCTTACAGAAAGGGCCAGCCAGAGGACGGGCGGTGGCATTTGCGAGGGTGGTCCAAGGGCGGCGGACGATTTCATCATCAGAGGCAGCGGGCAAGGGCCAAGGAGAGGGTGCACGGCTGCGGGACTTGCCACAAAAGGCGAAGGTCTAGAAACCGGGCCAGCCCGCGCCGCCGATGGAGCGAAGCCTTGACCAGGAAGCGAATGTTGTCGATCAAGGGTAGCGCGAGCGAGGGCGCGAGGAGGATATCTGCGGCGGTACCGGTAGGCGCAGCTCTGGCCGAGAAGGGCTAGGTGACAGCGGCGACCCAGGCCAGCAGCAACGTGCGTGGACAGATGGTGGATGAGATCCGCAGGCGGGCAGGCAGGAACAGAACAGGCCGGTTGCCTGCCCGGGAGACATTCCGTCGGGCGGAGTGGACCCAGGCGCGGCCATCCGCCAGGCGGGTCGAGAGGCCATGGGAGGGTGGTGGCAGGACCCAAGGAGCGCGGCAGGGGCGCACGCGGGAAGCCTTGCGGGTTGCGGCATGGACGCGGGATCGTCGTCGTGCCTGAGACGAGGGTCGGGAGCGGCCATGGCCGGATGGCCAGGCCAGGCTAGGGTCTCGCGGGGCGGGGAACGAGGCGGGGGGCAATGGCCGGCCCTCGTGGCGCTGCCTGCCTGCCGCTGCCTGCCTGGCTGCTGGTGGTGCGGGTGATTCTGGAACGCGACACGGAGGCGCGGCCTGACAGGCTGGGAGCACGCCAGCTGTCGAGGCTGGGCTGCGGCTGAGGCTGGGGCTGGGTGAACACGCCAGAGCGGGGTGGGAAGCGAAGTGCGCGCGTACTCGCGCCCCGAAACTTCGCAAACTAGGTCCAATGCCCCTCGTTTCGCCACTCGAGCCGTACGGCAACTTCGGATCGCCCTTTCGGATCACTGGAGGCCTCGTTCGCGCACCTTTTCATCGAGCGCCCCCACGATCAGCTCAAGCAAAGCTTTCCGGGGCGACCACAGATGAGTCGGCTGGCCGCTGCTTGGGCCCTGTCCGATCACAGAATGGCACCCTGTGGCCGGAGCACCGGGCCTCGTCGGTCTTGGCAAGGCAGGCGGCTACCCGCGCCGGCTCTTTTTACGACGGCCGAGCCGGTGTCGAACCACTCTGTTGCCATTGTCCAGGCGGCAAAACCTAAAGAATGCGCATTTCACGGCGTGCCCAGCCATTGTGACCCGCTGCAGAGAAATGCAGGTCGGCGGATCCCGCGTCCGCCGCCGTTTGGCCAGAGCCTGTCTCGCCCTCTGACGCTACCAGGCTAGGCTGATTTTCCGCCCGCGCCTCTGGCTGTGTGCCCTGGATTTTTTCCTTTCTTTTCGGAGGGGCGGGCCTGCTGGCTGCGCCGGAACAGGCCGCTCGCTCCTAGACGGGACAGCTCGCTTGGCGTGCCCGTCCGGTGCCCTGCGCCACCTCGTCTCCTGTCTGCCCGCCTGCCCGCCTGCCCGCCCGCCTGCTCAGCAGCTGACGCCGCACTCCAACGACGAGCCGCCGCAGCCGCCGCCCACCAGCCCGACCGCCCGCCGACTCAGGTAGACAGAGAGACACAAACGGGCCGCGCACGCAGCCGCAAAGGCCCCCGTTCCAGGCCTCGCCGGCTCACCGCACTGCCTACATGCTATTCCGTCGGCGCTCGTCGGGCGGACCCTGGGCTGCCTGTTTGACGCACGCACTCCGTCGACTTGCTTGCTTGCCAGGCTTGCTTCCCGTCCCTTGCCGCCCATCTCGTCAGACCAGGCCAGGCCTGCCCTGCCGCCAAGCAGATCGATCCGCTCCTCGTCGGTGCGCTCCCTCCGGTACTCGACCCTGGCCTGCAAACACCTGGCCCGACACAATACCCAACCGCATCGCATCGTCCAGCCATCTTGACCCGGGGTTCCGCGTCGACCAGCATGCCTTGGCATCACCGACCGCCCTGGCAAGGCGCTTGCCTGCCCACCTACAAAGAGCAGCGATCCGCCGTCGCCGTTGCCTTCGCCGTCGCCGTCACCGCTCTCTGCCCCTGCCTCGCCATCGCCTCCTCCCCTTAAGTAGCCAGCAACCTCGTCGCCAGACCTCTGACCTCGTGCAACACGCGCTGTCCTCGAATCTCACCACCCTCCAACGGCAGCAGCAGCAGCACCACCACCACCACCGCTCGCACCCTCGGCCATCCGCTCCGCATCGCGGCCCACCGCCCCGCCCTCACCTCGCCATGGGCCTCTTCTCGAGACAAGCAAAGCAGGCGCAAGAGGAGCCGCGCGCCCTCTCCGCTCTCCAGCTCCAGACGCTCCAGTACAGCAGCAGCGTCGCTGCTGCCGAGCCAAAGGCGCCGCGGTCGACCAAGCGCGTTGGCAGCGACGACGACGACCAACGCCGCGCCAAGCCGCTCAACGACCGCCTCTCGTACTGGCTATTTGTCGGCCCCGTCTTCCTCGGCATCGCGGCCGCCGCCGCCATCATCGCGCTCGGCGCCATCAAGACGCTGCCCAAGGACAAGTTCTGCCTCGTCCTCCACGAGGACTTCTCCTCGGGCACCCTCGACCCGGCCATCTGGCAGCGCCAGGTCGAGACGGGCGGCTGGGGCAACAAGGAGTTTGAGTGGACCACCGACAGCACCAACAACTCGTACATCCAGGACGGCATGCTGCACATCGTCCCCACCCTCACCTCGGACCAGCTGGGCGAGGCGGCCATCATGGACGGCTACACGCTCAACCTCACCCACAACGGCTGCACCGCCTCGAACCAGTCCGACGCCTTCTGCGCCGTCAAGTCCAACGCCACCACGGGCACCATCCTGCCGCCCATCCAGAGCGCGCGCCTCAGCACCAACATCAGCACGGCCATCAAGTACGGCAAGGTCGAGGTGCGCGCGCGCATGCCCACCGGCGACTGGCTCTGGCCCGCCATCTGGATGATGCCCCGCCACGACACCTACGGCGGCTGGCCCTCGAGCGGCGAGATCGACATCATGGAGGGCAAGGGCAACCGCCCCAAGAAGCGCACCGACGAGGACTCGAACGTCATGAAGTCGACGCTCCACTGGGGGGCCCGACCCGGGCGCGTCGGCCCTCGACGGCTACGCAAAGACGTACAAGGGCCGCCGCCTCTACCGCGACTACTACGACCAGTCCTTCCACACCTTTGGCCTCGAGTGGACCGACAAGCACATCTTCACCTACGACAACTCGCCCGTCTTTAAGAACTTTGCCATGAAGTGGGTGCAGGGCGGCTTCTGGAAGCTGGGCAACTGGCCCCTCTACAGCGCCAACGGCACCACGCTCCTCAAGAACCCGTGGGGCTCGAGCGTCTCGGCGCCCTTTGACCAGGAGTTCTACCTCATCCTCAACGTCGCCGTCGGCGGCGCCAATGGCTACTTTGAGGACGGCAAGGACGACAACAAGCCCTGGCTCAACTCGGCATCCAACCCGGCGCGCGATTTTTGGCTCTCGCGCAACGACTGGCTGCCCACCTGGCCCAAGGACCCCGCACAGCGCGGCATGGTCGTCGACTGGGTCAAGATCTGGCAGAAGTGCTAGGCATCGGCCTGCCTGCCTGCCTGCCCAGCATCTCGTGTCTGCCGCTCCTCTCCATTTGATACCGCCTCGTCCGTCTCGTCTCCTGTCTTAATAGAACCACCAAAAGGGCTTGCCTGTCACCGTCATCCTTCTCCCGTATACGTAGCAAAGGGCCAGTTTCTCCAGCGTACCATAGCAGCGCAGCAAAGCACATTCATTCTACGCACTGCTCTTGTCTGCCCGCAGCGGTATCGACCGATTGTCATTGACAGATCGACCGGGCCTCCGATTGCCACAGCCTGCGCGCGTCTCTGGCGCGGTTCAGCACTACCAGGACCCAAGCCGCGACACGAGGCAATTTCGCTCGCAATAACCGCCTCATTTCGTGTTCCTCGTTGCGGCTGGCGAGGAGATCTCCGCCATGATTGGATCGCGACGATCAGAGACGGTCTAATGTGGAAGGAACGCGACTGCTTCTCTGCTCTGGCAGATCGCTTCGACAAGGTGTGTGTAGCACCGCCGCCGTCGACGCTGCTGCTCTGCTGGCTCGATGTCGGTCCTGCTGATGCCGTGCCTTCTCCGCCCTTCCGTCTCCTGCCTGCGCTTCACTTGGACCGCTGCTGCTGCTGCCGCCATCGCGCGCCACCTTCGACCGTTGTTACCGCTTTCGTTGCGCTCCGCCCTTGACCGGCCTCGACGCCTTGGCCTCGCTATCCTCTGCCGTCCCGTTCCACGCCCGACATGCTTGCACGCAGCATCGTACGTGGCGGATGTTGTTGAGATTGCAATGTGAAAGGATTATCGGGCAGAGAGATGAAAGTGAGGAAGCACGGCTGAGTGCGGCCAGCATCACTGCTGCGCTGCAGCACCGCAGCACTGTTACAGTTTGGGATGCTGGCGGCTGCATGCAGTCTATGCCATGTAGCAGCATTGTGCGCACTCTGCTTTGGCAGTGTCGCAGACCTACAGCTCACAGAGCAGTGGTCTGCACAACCCGTCCATGCAAGGTTCTGATTTCACACCAGCCATTGTTGGCACAAGTCTGTGCTATTTCTGCCACTGAAGAGGACTTTGGTTGTCTGCAAGATGCCAGTGAGCTGGGTTCAGCAGGTGTCTACACAGCATGTTTCCAGCACAATGTACAGTGTTGTTGCATGGACTCGGTGCTGAGAGTTGATCCTGTGGCCTGTCTTGTGGTCAGTGCTGCCTTGTTGTCCCAAGCCCAGGTTGAGCTGTTCTTGCACCTCTTGAAGGTCCTCAAGACGAAGGTATCTTGCTTGTCTTGCGCCGTCAGGAGCTTGAGGTGGTACGGGTCGGCTGTGCCGGGGGCTGGCTCGACCGCCTCAGCGAGGAAGTCTCCAGTGTTGACGCCGAGCAGCGCCGGCCAGCTGTCGACGCCTACAAGCACGCCGTCTTGAATCGCCAACGTGACGACTAGGAAGGCTGGATCCATAGCGTAGCCGAGATCCTTGTCGAGGTACACAGGTTGCTTCTTGTAGGCCGTCGGGTTGAGTCGAAGGCCCTTCAAGTTCCTGATGGTTACGTCGACAACAACGTAAAGGCCCTCGTCCTCCCGGTAGCAGAGGTACACGTCGATATCCTTCCATTTCAATGCGTCGTCCCATCCGGCGCTCAGGGCAAGCTCGCCAGGACGGGATACGGTGAAGAGAATGAGCAACACGATAATGACCATGACATGTTGAAGGTGTTTGGTAGGGTGCTTGTATGTTGCAAGAGGCAAGAAGGTTGATTCCAGCTGGAATGATTGGTACATGTTGGCCAAGTTGGCAACCACTATGAGTGCAGCTGTCAGCCTGACCACAAGCAGCATTGTTGCATTGTCAGACACAACATACAAAGAGACGTGCTTGATGAACAAACAGAGAGAGTCAATTGAATGAGTGCTTGGATGAGACCTGTGAAGTTGCGGCAGCATCAATCTGAATGTTCTGAGTCTCGCTGGAACAGGGCGACGCGGCACAGCAGGCAAGACACTGCCGATATCGAGACACGACACCCGATCTGCGTCGATGCCGTCTGCCTGCGAGACAACGGGCGATTGGCAAGATCCGGAAGCCCCCGCTGGCGATCCGTCGGGTGCGCCGCTGAACGAGCCAAGCCATAGGAGCGGGGACGAGCAGCAGGCAGGCAAGGAGTCAGGGCTGTGGCGGCGGCGGCGGCGGTGGCAGGTGAGCGGGGCTCGACGCCGCTGGGCTTGACCAGGCTGGGCGGAACGGCCACCGTGCGTGCCCTCGAGCCTGTCACGCCTCAGCACCAGCGCAGCGCTGCGAGCGGGGCGGTGAGCGGGGATTTCCCTCGCAGCACCGCCGCCGCCGCCCCTCTTTGGCCTGCTTGCCAGCAGCTTGCCGGGCCTCGATTTATGCAAAGCCCTTCCCGTGCTGCAGGCCCGCTTGACGGTTGGCCCTTGGCGAGCGAAAATTTCCAGGCAGGGCGAGGCCTGCCTGGCCCCGTTGCGTCCCGCGCTGGGCCAGGCCCACGCCTGCCAGCTTCTCGTCTCCATCACATGCTGTTGGTTACCGGCTCCTCTTTGCTCGCCCGCGAGCCGCAACGCCGTTGCCTCGGCCTAACGCCACTCTGAGGATTGGGCGGCTTTCGACCAACCTATCGGCCTGTCACCTATGCCGTACATTGCAACAAACAATGCCGATATCGAGCAAGCTAGGCAAAAGACCTGCTGCCTAGACCGCCAGCCCATCGCCTAACGGGCCCCTCGCGTGCGGCCAGCTGGGCATCATGTGCCGGACGACGACGACGACTACGTCGACGACCGACCGACCGAACGACGGGGGGGCTCGTTTGGGCGCCGGCTGAGTGACTGCGCGATGCCGCGAATTCGGACAGCGTCCCAACCGGCACTTCAGCTAGCGTGCACCTTGCCACCGCTTCCCGCCACCAAGGGACGATCCCCAGGAAAGCGAACGGGCGGGATCCCAACCGGGTTTTCATGCTCCGGTCTCGACCCTCTCTCTCTGATTCTCGGTGCGTGCGCTCGCTGTTCCCGCCCCGACATCTCTGCCTGATCTCTTCGCTCTGGTCAAGCTAGGTACCCGCTCCCCTGGGCCGCCTCACACGCGCCGTGTCCCTTTGAACCTCGAGCTACCTCGAACCCCAGGGCCTGACCGCCCTGGCCTGTCCCTCGCACCGATCCCGTCGGCGGCCACAGCACTGCAACGCGAGCGGATGCGTGCCTGTCCAGCGGTACCTAAGACGGCCCACAGTGTAAAGGTCGGATGAACCTGCAGCGTCGGGGAGCCAGACGCTGCGTATTGCAGTCCCGCCCCTCGTCTGGATCGGACAATGTCCCGTCGGATGCTGCCCGCCACGGTGCCCGCCCGCCACGTTGCAAGCTTTCCCTTCCCGCCTGGGCATGGTCGTCACCGCTGGACCCCGGCTCACGAGCACAGGGCGGCCGCCGCTCTCTCCCACGCTCGCTCATGCCGAGTCCAGCTCAGCTTGAAACACACCAATCTTGACAGCTCGCGCCGCCGCCACTCTGGCCTGGCTTTGCCACACGCGCGCCTGCGTCGACCTCTGCTATAAGACTCGAGCAGCTCTCTGTGGCTGATGACTGCCGTAGCCTCATCCTTCAAGCAAGCCAGACCCCCCTCGACACCCTCCCTCGCCCTGTCCGACTCCTTCGTCTCGGTGTAGTCCACCGTTAGACCTCGACGCGCCAGCGGACGTCTCGACCGCAACCCCCCAGCCTCGACCCGTCTCGGCTCACCTCACAAGTACACAAGATGCGGCCGATCTGCGCCACGCGGCGCTTTGCCAGCCTCGGACTGGCGGCGGCTGCCACGGCGGCCGTCTCGCTGCTGCCCAGCTTTGCCACCGCCCAAGACGCGGCGGCCAACTACGGCCGCGCCGACTGCCTGATGGAGAACTGCTCGCCCTCGCAGTCGGGCTACCTCGACGGGTACAACTTTGACCCGGCCATCGTTGGTGGTCCTACCTGGGGCCAGCTCTGGAACACGGCGCTCGAGTCGTACGGCTTCCTCGCCCAGCCCATCACCTACACGCCTCCCGGCCAGTCGCAGAGCGTCATTGTTGCGTCCGAGACCAACAAGGGTGAGTGAAGCGCAGCGCCGCCGCGGACGATAAGCCAACGACGTGAACTGACCGAGTAATCCCGCTTCTGCTCCTCTCGGACCGGCAGTCTATGTCCTCGACGCGGCCACCGGTGCGGTGCGCAAGACGCGCTCGCTGGGACCGCCGATGGCGTCGGCCGACGTGCAGTGCAACGACCTCTCGCCGTGGATCGGCATCACGGGCACGCCCGTCCTCGACCCGGCCAGCAACACGCTCTTCTTCTGGTCCAAGAGCTACGCAGACGGCACCACCTCGGGACTCGACAACGGCCGTTACAGGTTCTACGGCGTTGACCCTGTAACACTCGAGAATCGTTTCGCGCCATTCGACCTGCAGGGCACGCCCGCCGGCAACCGGCCCGACCAGTACTTCGAGGGCGGCAAGGTGCTGCAGCGCACCGGACTGCTCCTCAACAACGGCATCGTCTACGCCGGCTTCGGCGGCCACTGCGACAACTTCAACTACACCGGCTGGATCGTCGGCATGGACGCCGCCAGCGGCAAGTTCGTCACCTCGTTCAGCACCTCGTCGCCCGGAGGCACCGGATCGGGCATCTGGATGTCCGGCGGCGGCCTCGCCTCGGACGGCAGCTCGCTGTGGTTCGTGACAGGCAACGGACGCTCGGGACAGGAGCTCACGACGGTGCCCCGCATCGGACGCAACGTCCCCAAGTCCCTGCCCATGTCCGTCGTCCGCATGCCCCTCACCGCCAACCTCGCTGCCGCCGACTTCTTCTGGTGAGTACTAGCACATGGCGTGCCACCGTCAGACGCCCAGGTGGAGGCAGGCCTGCCGCGCCCGACCCGACGCGTCGCGGCGCTGCCACCATATTTTTTTTTTCTTCACCGCCACCCGTCCTGACCATCCCTTTGCATCCCTACTTTTACAACTCCTCCTCGACAACATCGATACTGCTCGACCAGCCCCAGCGATCTGCTTGCCATAGATGCTGCGGATCAAGATTTCGGTAGCAGTGGTGTTGCTCTGCTTCCCAAAGGCTTTGCAGCCGGCGGCGTTGGACGGATCGCGATTGCCCAGGGCAAAAACAGCAAGGCTTATATCCTCAATGCCGACAACCTGGGCGGTTTCAAGACGGGCTCGGGAGGCGGCGACGGCAACCTGCAGACGATCCAGCTCAACGGCCAGTCGTTCTCGACTGCCGGTGGCTACCCGCTCGAGGGCGGCTACATCTACATTTCGTCGACGGGCGCGCCGACGCTGGCGCTCAAGTCTGGCGTTGACGGCAACGGTGCGCCCAACTTTGCCCAGGTGGGCCAGTCCGAGACGGCGGCCAGCGGCGTGCGCGGTGCGGGTCACACGACGACATCGTCGATGAACGGCCAGCCCGGCTCCGGTCTCCTCTGGATCACCGACACGGGCAACGGCAACCTGCGCGTCTACAACGCCGTGCCGCCCGCCGACGGCGTCATGAAGGCCATCTACACGGCCTCCTTCGGCGGCGCCAAGATGCAGCGCCCCGTCCCCGGCAGCGGACGCATGTTTGTGGCGTCGTCGAGCGGAACTGTGGTCGCGTTTGGCGCGCCCGTCAACCAGCCCATCAACTGCACCACGCCGCTCCAGTACGGCACCGTCGTCGTCGGGACCAGCGCCTCGATCCAGGTCAACTGCACGGCGCTCATCGACACGCAGATCTCGTCGACGCGTCTGTCGGACGCCACGTCGTACACCACGACGGCCATCCCCACGACCCCGCTCAAGGCCAACACGGCGTTCAACTTCAACGTCACCTGGACGCCCAAGAAGGCGGCGTCCGTCTCGGACACGCTCATGATCAGCCTCGTGGCCGACCCGACGGGCAAGTTCGTCACCTCGGTGCCGGTCGTGATGCGCGGCGTCGCTGCCACCTCGGGCCCCACGTTCAGCGTGACGCCCAACAACGTCGCCTTCGGCGGCCTCGTGCCCGGCGCCGCCGATTCGGTCGGAGGCGTCAACAAGAGCATCTCGCTCCAGAACCTCGGCCTGGGCGGCATGACGGTCCAGAGCTGGGACTTTGACGAGGTCTACGGTGCCGTCGACGACGACGACGACGATGCGGCCCCCGCCACTCCGAGCCCTACGAGCGACGCCGACGGCGTCCTCGAGGACCGCAAGACGACGACGGGCAACTTTACCCTCTACTCGATGCCCGACGCCATCGCGGCCCAGTCGGCCACGGCGCTGACGCTCAACTTCAACCCCACCGTCAACGGCATCTACAAGGCGCTGCTCAAGATCACCACCAACGGCGGCACCGCCACGGTGCTCCTCACCGGCTCCGCCTCGAGCCCGGCCAAGCTGTCGTTCGCCACCGAACAGTTCGACGGCACCTACCTCGACAATGTTCCCTCGATGGACTACGGCAACGTCCCCGCCGGCAGCGTCCGCACGCTCCACCTCAACGTCACCAACAACGGCGAGGCGGCGCTCACCATCACCAAGTCCAAGCCGCCGTCGGGCACCAACATCTACGCCACCAACCCGACGGGCGACCTCACCGAGGGCGAGCACATCGAGGCCGGCGAGACCGAGTCGGCGGCCGTCGAGCTGCGCGTGCCCGACGCCGTCGTCAACTCGGTCGCCTACAACGTCTCGGGAGAGTGGGTGCTCAACGGCAACGACCCCGACTTTGGCGTCCACTTTATCGAGATGACGGCGCGCATCGTCAGCAGGCAGGTCGGCCCGCAGCTCGACGCCGCCGCCACCGCCGCCGCTCCGTACGACACGGCGCGCTTCAAGTACCTCGGATGCTTCCCCGGCGGCCCCGCCCGCGCCCTTCCGACCCGCATGAACACGGCCACACCGCTCGACAACGGCGTCTGCCAGACGCTCGGCCTGCAGAGCAACGCGGCCAACTTTGTGGGCACCGAGTACGCAGGCGAGTGCTACAGCGGCCTCACTGCGCCCGACGACAGCACCAAGGTGTCCGACGACAAGTGCGCCATGACCTGCCAGGGCGACGCCACCCAGTACTGCGGCGGCAACGGCTACGTGAGCGTCTTCTACGATTCGCTCGCCTACGACCCGGCCACCAAGACCTACGCGCCGGGCACGTTCCTCGGACCGCAGAACGTCGCCGACGGCGTCAACGGCTACAAGTACGTCGACTGCGTCTCCGACAACGGCGGCGCCCGATCGCTCTCGGGCCCGACGTACACCGACGGCACCGGCATGACGGTCGAGACGTGCGTCGCCTTCTGCTCGGCCAAGGGCATGTCGATCGCCGGCCTCGAGTTTGCCCAGGAGTGCTTCTGCGGCAACAGCCTCACCTCCAACGCGCTCCTCCAGCAGACGGGATGCACCATGGCCTGCAAGGGCAGCCGCAACGAGCTGTGCGGCGGCCCTTCGCGCCTCTCGGTCTACGCCCTCAACGGCAACCTCTCCGGCGGCGCGCCACCCGCCGCCACCACGACGACCAGCGCCGCCGGAAGCACCGCGACCGCCTCGCCGCCTGGCGGCACCGCCCTCACGCCCGCCGAGACAGCCGCCTACCAGGGCTGCTGGAGCGACGCCGTCGCCAGCCGCGTCATGCCCAGCCAGCAAATCAACGGCGCGACCAACAGCATCACCGCCTGCCGCGCCGCCTGTGCCGCACAGGGCTTCGCCCTCGCCGGTGCCGAGTACGGCCAGGAGTGCTGGTGCGCCAACGCCCTCGCCGCGACCTCGAAGCAGATGCCCGAGGCCGACTGCAACATGAAGTGCCCCGCCAACCAGGCGCAGACCTGCGGCGCCGGCGACAGGCTCTCGGTCTACGCTGCGGCTGATGCCGCTGGCGGCTCGTCGTCCACGACCACGACCGCCGCCACCGCAACCACCACCACGACCACCACTGCCGCCACTGCCACGACGGCGACGTCGACTTCGACGAGCGCCACGGCCACCAGCACCGCGCCCGCCTCGTACGTCGGCTGCTACAGCGACAGCGTCAACGCCCGCACCTACTCGTTCCTCGGCGCGCGCAGCTCGTCGGTCTCGGTCGACTTCTGCCGCACCACCTGCGCCGCCCAGGGCTACGCGCTCGCCGGCATGGAGTACGCCAACGAGTGCTTCTGCGGCAACGCGATCCCCACGACGGCCAAGCAGATGCCCGAGACGGACTGCAACATGAAGTGCGCCGGCAACTCGGCCCAGATCTGCGGTGCGGGCGACCGCCTCTCGGTCTACCAGGCCGTTGACCCCGTCTCGTCGAGCACGACCAGCGCCACGGCCACGGCTACTTCCACCGCCACCAGCACCGATGCCTCCTCGACCTCGACCTCGACCTCGACCTCGACCTCGACCTCGACCTCGTCCTCGACCTCGACGATGACGACCAGCGCGACGAACACGAGTGCCACGGCGACCAGCACCACTAGCACAGCCACCAGCACCACTAGCACAGCAGCCACAACCACCACGTCGACCACTGCTGCACCCACCAGCACCAACCCGGCGTACAAGGGCTGCTACAGCGACGGCGCCACCCGCGCGCTCTCCTACCGCGCGCTCCAGGACTCGACCGTGACCGTCGAGGTGTGCCGCGCCGCGTGCCAGGCCAAGGGCTACCCGATCGCCGGCATGGAGTACACAAACGAGTGCTGGTGCGGCACGTCACTGCTGGGCGGATCGACGATCAAGCCCGAGGCGGACTGCAACATGCCGTGCGCGGCCAACGCCAAGCAGATCTGCGGCGGGCCCAACCGCCTCTCGGTCTACTCGGACATTGCCGACCTGTCGAGCATCGTCGTCAGCCAGCCAGCCAAGATCACGACGCCCGAGGGCGCCGCCTGGGGCTCGCTCGGCTGCTACGTCGATGACGGAGGACGCATCCTCAACGACAAGGCGCCCAACCTCGGACGCTCCAACACCATCGAGGCCTGCGCCTCGGCGTGCGCCGGCTTTGGCTACTTTGGCGTCGAGTACGGCACCGAGTGCTACTGCGCCAACGCCATCCGCGCCGACGCCAAGACTGCGCCTGCCTCGGAGTGCAACATGCTCTGCAGCGCCAACGCCACCGAGTACTGCGGAGCGGGCAACCGCATCGGCGTCTACCAGGTCTCGACTGCCGCCGCGGGCACTGGCGCCACCTCGACTTCGACTTCGACATCGGCCACCGCCACTTCTACCACGGCGACCGGCTCGTCGACCAGCGCCACGTCGACCTCGACCAGCACCACGTCGACCTCGACCAGCATCACGTCGACCTCGACTGCGACGCCCACGTCGACGAGCACCACCGCGACCCCGACCTCGACTGCGACGCCCACGTCGACCTCGACGAGCACCAGCTCGAGCACGACCTCGACTTCGACGTCGACGACCTCGTCGGCCGCACCGGCTCCCACCGCCGACGGCGTGTCTATGCTGGGCTGCTTCACCGACTCGGGCTCCGCGCGCTCGCTCTCGGTGACGGCGTACCAGAACAACAACACGAACAGCGTCGCCGGCTGCGCCCTGACGTGCCGCGCCAAGGGCTACCGCTTCAGCGGCGTCGAGTACGGCGGCGAGTGCTACTGCGACAATTTCCTGCAGAACCAGGCGGCCACCGCGGGGCCGGGCGCCATGGGCTGCAGCTACGTCTGCCCGGGCGACAAGACGTCGCTGTGCGGCGGCAGCTCGCGCATCAACATCAGCCAGGACTCGCAGTGGCAGCAGAAGCTGTTCACGGTCAAGCAGTCCGGGCAGTGGAAGCACCTTGACTGCTACGTCGACTCGCAGGCCAAGCGCACGCTCAACATCACGCTGGCGCCCAAGCTCAAGACGGTCGAGTCGTGCCTCGACGCGTGCAACGCGCGCAACATGACGAGCTGCGGCGTCGAGTACGGCGGAGAGTGCTACGGCTCGACGACGTTTGACAAGACGGCCGCCACCCCGGCTCCCAGCACCGGCGCCACGGACCCGCTCGCCCGCGGGTGCAGCATGCCGTGCACGGGCAATACGACGCTCGCCTGCGGCGGAGGCGCCCGCATCAACGTCTACCAGTACGACTACAACGCCGATGCCGTCAACCCGTCGCTGCTGTTCAAGCTGCCCTGAGCGGGAATGTCCAGCCGGCCGACCGCCCTCTCCTCTCCTTTAGCATCATCTCATAGACCGTCCGCTTTCGTCTCTTCGGCTCTGTACATAGGCTCTGGCATACCAGGGCGCGCGGTTCCCTCGCGCCGCGGCCTTCGACCTCCTTCTCCGTCTCTTTTCTCTCTCGGGTCCCCGTGATCACTCCAACACCATCCACACACTCTCTCTAGCACTCGATCTGTCGCTCTCCTCTGTCACCGTAGTCATACACGCAGGTCCCCGATCTGAAACTCGATTGGCTTCTCTCCACCTCTTGTCTGTCTGGGCTTTCTTTCATTCGGCACCGAACAACGACCGCCAGCTTTTCAGCTGCTCCTCGTCCGATTACAGCCGGCCTGACGACGAAGCTGGACAAGCAAGGACCTGGATCCTGGCACGCCCATGCGCCTACCTCGAAAGAAGAACGGGGTTTGGCGGCAGGTACGGTTCGGCGGACTGTCAAACCAGCGCGGGAAGCCCTTTGCATGCAGTTCAGCGGGCAGGGAGGCAGACCGAGTCGCCCAGGACGGCACGGGATGCCCGTCGGGTCTCACCGCCTTGCCTGAGCGCCCCATTGCTTCCTTGGCGGCGAAGGCGATGGAGGCCCCGTGTCCGGTCTTGCTTGCTTGCCTGCTTGGTCGTCAGGCTGGCATACGATCCATGAGACGAGAGTGGCTTCCTTCGTTCCAAGACGCGGGAGAGGAGCAGCATCGATGCGATCCTCGTCGACCGGACGGTCCCGTCGCGTGCAATCTGGCTGTCGCCACCGATGCCACCGACGAGGTCACGTTTGACATTCACAGCACAATCTTCGAGCTATCGCCACCTCGTCCGCAACGAGGGGTCGAGCAAGAGGCTACCGCGTCCTCGTTCGTATCCGCGCCTGCTACGGCCATAAAGTCAAGTCGAGCGAAGGAGAAGGGGGCGAGCGGGCGTCTGGCTCGACGGCAAACGTGGGCTCTACTCACAGCTGAGGGTTTCTGCCGTCGGGGCCCTGTCGGGGCTAACTGGGCTGGGCTGGGCCAGGCTGGGCTGAGCCGGGCTGCTCGCGGCGCGCAGGCCGCCCCAGCGGAAGCCCCGACGCGGGACCCAGCCTGCCTGCCTCTTCGTTTTGTTTTCCCGCCCGGGCGTCCCCGACGCAGGTGCGGACCTGCAGTTTCGCGCAGCGTTCGCTCGCCTGGCAGGCCTGGCCGCGCCTTCCTTGCTTGGGCCCAGAACTCGGCTGCGCTGTTGGAGCTGCCCGTGCTTTGCTGCTCGTGTTTCTGTGGGTCGATCTGGTCTGCCCGGCCTGCTCCCCGCACCACCACCACCACCACCACCCACCCACCACCCACCGCTTGGTTCCCTGCCATCCAGCCCGCCTGCCCGCCTGCATACGCACGAGCGGCCTTCCCGTGCCTAGCCTGCCACCGTTGCCCGGATGTCGCCCTCCCCCCACCCTACCTGTCACAAATCAGATCGAGTGTCTCGTCGCACTTGGCTTGAGCCCAATGACAGCCCAGCCAGCTGCGTCCTGGGCCTGCCTGCCCCACTGGCCGCCGCTTGATTCCTGCTTCACCTGCGCGCTTCCACGGGAAGGCAAGGTAGAGATGGTGTCCATCGCCTGCCATGCCGGCTTCTTCCCGCCCTTTCCATCCCTTTGTGTCCCTTTTCGGGTCCGGACCGCTCCGTCGCCGCGCCGCACCGCACCAGCCTCGTCGACTTGTTTTGCACCGCCTCCTCGACGCTCGCTCCCTTGCTGGCCTGCCCGCCTGCCCGCCTGCCTGCCTGCCTGCTTCGACAGGGCCGCTTGCTTCTCGCAATGATCCATGCAGGAACATGCTAGGCTCCTCGCCGTTTCCCGCCGGTCGTCACCTGCTCTGGGGCAAGGACGGCGCGCGTCCAGAGTCGACCTGGCCACGTCGAGCCTCGTCAGGCAACACTGCCCGGCGACGCTCCCGTCCTGGTCCTTTTCGCACGCACGTAGACCAGACGTCGACAGAGTGCCGCTTTCCTCGCTTTCAGAACCCTGGCGATCCGGGAGCTGCCCTTGCATGCCGTCAGCTACGCTACGCTACGCTACGCTACGCTACGCTACGCGCCACTTGGCCGTCGCCGCCTCGACTTGCAGCCGCACCCATCCGCGCCGCTCTGACCTAGCCCGGCCGGCGTTCTCGCACCGTGCCGGCACAACATCGTCGAGCTCCTCTTGCGTCCGACGTGCGAAAAAAGGCGACGCCGGCCATTGGCCGGATGGGCGATCGTCGGCGGCCCACTTCCAGGTGGCCGCCCGCCCACCATGCGCCCTTGCCCACGCTCAACTGGGTCGCCGCCGGAAGCACACACAAGCAAGGCAGATCACAAGGGTCCTCGTCCGCTCTCTTTCTTGCTTAGCCTTGGCGCGACGCACCTGGACAACAAAACGTCTACATCGCCCGCTCGCGCCCCCTTCGCGTGCTCGCGTGGTCATCATGGCATGATGGCTGGCTCCCCGCCCTGTTTCCCCGTGCTCCTGACCCCTGCGCCGATGGTGAAAAAAGGTGATGGACCCCGCGATGACACCTGGCTCGCCCAGCCTAGAAGTTAATCCGCCAGTCTGGTGGCGGTCGCGGTAGGCCCCTTGGTTCGCTGCGAGCTGCGACGCATACTCAGTCCCGTCTCGCCCGATCTCTCACGTCAGACCTTTCTGCGTGGCCTTGGGCCCGCTTCAACCTCGACCTCGTCCCTTTGCCCTTCCCACAGCAGCGGCTGACCGACCCTCGCAAGCTTGATCTCGGCCTCGGCCCGGCCCTGGAAGCCCATGCGCCTGCCCATCCCCCGAGTAGGACGAGTGTCAGCCGGGACGAGTGGCACCCTCGTGGCCGGGCCCCCTCGGCGGCATCGCGACGATTGTCCTCGTCCGGCCTTCGCTCGGCCCACGTTTGCCCGTCTGCTCCTTCTTGAGCTGCCCGCGCTTGCCACCTGATCAACCACGGTAGCAGCGTTGTACGAGTCGTCGGCCCTTCTTTGCGGCGTCGGCCCTTCGCGCGCCATGCAGCAGCGGGAGCGGTGGCTCGCGCGCTCGAGATCGACGGCCGTCGACCTTCCAGGCTCCGTCATCCCGCTGCGCCCGCCCTTGCGTCGTCTCTATGGACCACCATGCCCCCCCGGACCACGAGGGCAGGAAGTACGTAGGGGCACGCCCGTGCACTCCCCGTGCCCGCCTGGCTCGCCGCTGGTCAGGAGTCTCGGGGCCATTGGGCCAGGCCCGCCACCTTCCGACGGACACCCCGATTCGGAGTCGACCCGGTCTCTATGGCGGGCCCTCCGGAGGCTTTAGCTTCGTCAGGCACCGACGCGCTGCATCCATTGTAGCTTGCGATCCCGAACCCTCCGACGGCACCCCTCTCCACCTACAGCGGCGACGGCAGCGCGGCGGCATGCGCGCGTGGCAGTGCGTGCGCGCTGTAGGGCGTGCTTCGACTCCGCAGTCCCGACCTTGTCCAGACCGGGCGGGACCGCCACCGTCGGTAGGTACGGGGCATGGCAAACGACGACGAACAGGCCCTTCTGCATGGCACCGACCCCGACGAGGGACGGAGCTACCCAGCGACGGACTTTGGGCCGTCCAGAGCGGTAAGCCCGCTCGTCGGACCGCCCGCCATTGAGAGGGGGGGGGGGGGGGGGGCTTTGCTGCTGCGCACCGAGGAGCCATCGACCCGAGAGGATATAAGCCGGCCACACTCCGACCCCTTCCTCCCCTCTCATTCCATCCTCATCCTCATCCACATCCTCCTCCAACTCGCCTACTTCCTCCTCCTCTTCATCGAGCTCATTCATCGGCCTTCTTCGAACACCCACCCAAGCAACCCTCCGCAAGCCCTCGCCATGAAGCTCACCGCCACCTTCTCGCTCCTCGCCGCCGCCATCATGGCCGGCTCCGTCTCGGCCCAGTCCGACGACAGCTTCGACGCCATCATCACGGCGATTGCCAGCATCGACCCCACCGCTGGCGGCCCTGACCCGCTCGCCTACCCCTCGCAGCCCGTCGAGGCCGTCGAGGTCGTTGCCAAGCTCAGCGGCGACGGCGACCTGGTCAAGTCGACCGACGCCTTTGACGTCGAGCACTTCCAGGCCGAGTCCAACGACGGCAGCTCGGACGTGACCCTGGTCGGCGAGAGCGCCCCCGTCGCCCGCTCCCTCTACTCGAACGGCATCAACAAGGGCAGCATCGCCCGCCGCGAGATCCCCCCCGTCTCGGTCGCCGCCGACCGCTACGAGCAGGTGTTTGGCAGCAACAACGACCTCTACGCCGCCAAGGGCTTCCACGACGCCTCGATCCAGGGCCCCTTCTACCTGACCTACACGGTCGTCTCGAACGGCACCGCGCCCGCTCAGTACTCCGCCGCCAAGGAGGCGTGCTTCACCCGCTGCGACAAGACCAAGGGCTGCACCTTTGTCAACATCTTCAACGAGAAGAACAACCGCCTGCTCGACGAGGTCTTTAGCGAGAAGAGCGACCTCAAGTGCGCCCTCTACGGCGACGTCTTCACCGAGGGCCAGAAGACCAACTACGGCGGCCAGCAGCTCAAGGAGAACGCGCCCCTGACGGCCATCTACAACTCGTTTGGCTTCCGCAAGCCCGCCGTCGGCGGCCCCGTCGCCGGACCCTTTGACGTGCCCGGCTACAACCGCACCGAGCTCGTCGGCGCCGTCCGCGACAACCTGCTCCCCGCCGGCAGCGGCAACATTGGCAGCAGCATGCTGACCCAGTACAGCCCGCAGAAGTGCGCCGACGCGTGCAACCAGAAGGCCGGCTGCAACTACTTCAACATCTGGAGGGCCGAAGTCAAGGGCGCCCCGCGCTCCTACTCGTGCGTCCTCTACGGCGCCACGCCCGCCTCGGGCACCGACAGGAACTACGGCCAGTGGATCGAGGGCGGCACCGTCAAGCTCAGCGTCACCCAGTCGCGCGGTTACGCCAAGCAGGCCGTGCCCGTCTAGACAGGCAGCGCGCGCGCGTGGCACCCATCCGGGGGCCTAGCTGGCCCTCGTCGTTGGCCCGCGACTTTTCTCGCTGCCCGGTCGAATCCTCCTCTTCTCGATCTTCGCTCATACTAGATTCCCAGTCCCGGTTGCTTCTTTCATGTCCCGGCTGAGGTCGCTCCCTTGGGCCCTAGGGACCGCCTGCTCCTGCGCGTGCGCGAGCAGAGCAGCGCAGTCCCGAGGCCCGGACTGACTCCACCTCCTCTTGCAGCTTTCCCGCATCCCCCCCTGCCTCTGTCAGTCTGTACTTGGGCCGTCTTGTTTATTCTCGTCGTCACGAAAAATGTCACCGTCTTTTCTTCTCATTTTGTCGTCGTCGTCTTCGGCGTCAACAGGAGTGTGCCTGTGGGTTGCTTCGAGCAGCGGCTGGTCGGGATGCGACCCGGGACGGCGCGCGGAAGGGAGGCCAGAAGGGCGGTCCTTCGTCGGAGCGCTTCCGGGCCCTTTGGCTGGACAGCTCGCTTCCTCATGCGTGCGGGCCCTACCGAGACGTGCTACTGAGCTTGTCGATGCCATGGCCGGGACGTTCCGATGAACGACCGTGAGGCGAGGATGCGGACGAGGTGGCTGCTGGGGCAAGGAGCGCTTCGTAGGCTGGGTCGGCGCGACCTGGAGGGAAAAATCTCGGCACTCGGGCTGGGCCGCTGCCGAGCGTTGGGAAGCTGGCCAGGCCAGGCCAGGCCAGACCAGACCAGCGCCCGACCTGCATGCAGCGAGCTGGCCTAGCCTCCTGCTCCCTCCCTTCCACTTCCTCCCTCACCACCACCATCATCGCCACCGCCGCCGTCGTCTTGGACCCCCGATCCTCCTCTGCGCTCCCACACTCGCCTCTTGCGTCTTACCCCGTCTCGACTCGGCCTCATCCTTCCTCGTACCTGGCCCCGCCGCACCGCACCCCCGCCAGCACCGCCTGATCCTCTCTACACGCATACACTCTCCACCGCGTCGTTCCATCTGCCCGCGCTAGTCCAGCCAGCTCTCTCCCGCGCCATCTCGCATTCACTCTCCAACCCCCTCCGCTCCACATCTCATAGCTCGACATGGCATCATCAGCGACAGCACGGCGGCTGCGACGCGGTCTCGCAGAAGACGAGGATGCGGGTCTCGGCAAGCTGGGTCCAGGTGAGTCGTCGACGCCATCAGCGCTATCGACCCGGGCTACCCCGCCCCGTCCCCGCCACGCTTCGCGCTGAGCCGGAACGGCATGTTCGACCGGGACTGACTGACACACCCGCTCCTCACTGCGCCTCTCCACTCTGCACACCGCGGCGCAAACAGACTTCAACGACGCCGGATGCCTCCTCATCTCCGAGGTCAACCTCTTCTTCTCCCAGCCGGCAGGCGACGGCGCCGAGCCTGCGTCTAAAGACGATGGTGCCACTGCGTGAGCATCGCCATATCCCCTGACGGATACGCCGCGTTCCGCATCGTCGCTCCGTGTGCTTCGTCGGCCGCGGTCGTTGTGGGCCCCTCGCTCATCCTTCCCCACAATCGCCCCCTCTGCCCGCCAACAACAGCGTCGCGGAAAAGACGAAAGCATACGTCGCCGAGTTCAGCAGGTACAAGGACCGGCCTACGATTCGAGAAATCCGAGCGTGAGTGTCGCCCTCGTTGTCATGTCGTCATCTCGTCTCGCACCTGGCGTCAAAGGAGCAGGATGTGGTCGGCTGACGTCTGCCCTTCCTCCTCTCGCCCCGCACCGCACTGCACCGCGCAGGATCCTGATGAAGCACGCGGCCAAGAGCGACGAGGAGCGCGAGTACGACGAAGAGGGCAACCTGATCGAGGACGACGGGCTGGCGCTCACGCAGTTTGAAATGGCGCAGCTCGCCAACCTCTGCATCACCGAGGTCGAAGAGGCAAAGAGCCTCATCCCGACGTGAGTTTCCTCCCTCCCCTCTCCTCCGCTGCAGCCGAGGCGGTCAGCGCCGGCGCCGTGACTCCCTCCGTTGACGCGCCACGCCGTACCGCACCGCATCCCTCTATCTGGCCCCCCGACGCTGCTCACTGCGGCCACACTCTGCAGGCTGGCAGGCAAGGATGACGGGCTCCTCGATTCGCTCCTCCAGGAGCTCGACAACGTCCGCCGCTTCTCGTGACGCGTCGTCTGCGCACACGCACAAGCATCAGCACATCGTCGCTGCTGCCGCCACTGCTGCTGTGCGAGTGCATCCCGTTTCCGGTTCTTTCGTCGTCCTTGTTGCGGTGCCGTGCCCGCTACAACCTGTATTCTAGTCACGTCCGTCGTCTATGCGGCCCCTGGTCCCCTCTTAGATGGGGACGGGGGCTTGGGAGGGGGAGAGAACGGAGGAGTGGTGGTGGAGGAGGGGAGATGGAGGGGGTTACGGCGGGGTCCAGGCTGCCCGCCGTGTCGTGCCCAATACGGTGCGGCATGGGCGGGCGAGTGGGGCCTGGACCCCGTCGCGGGAGTGGGAACGAGGCGAGACAGCCGAACCCGAATCAACGGCACGCAACGTAGCCGCTTCAACCGCCTTCAGTATCGGCGGCGCCACAGTCGCCTCGTCGTGACGCCGCCCCTGTTTTGCCCCTGTTTTGCCCCTGTTTTGGGTGGGGCGCGCGCGGTAGCACTGGTGCAGCGAGTGCGAGTGCCTCGGCGCGCGCGCCCCGCCCATGGGACCCTCGGTCGTGCCATCGAGTCGAGGTACCGCTCAATGGAGAGCGAGGGTCCCTTGATGGCCGTATCCGACGATCTGCTTGCCCGATTGCCTGCCTTTTTGCTCGCATGCCCGCTTGCCTGCCGTTGGCGAGCATCTAGATCCTCTGACGGTGGCCTTCAACACCAAGGCGGTGTTCGGACGTCGACGCCGACGACGACGACGACGACGACGACGATGACGATGGGGGGACCCACTCCTTGCGCGGGAGGGGACAGGAGTAGAGGGCGTAGTCGTGGCACCACCACTTGAAGAACTCCCACATCGGCGGGCCGTAGTAGAAGTAGAGGTATCCGAAGAGGGCGCCGCCGAGGTGGGCAATGTGGTCGAATACCGCCCAGCCGCGCAGTGCACCGAGTAGATCGAGTGCCACCATGCTGGGTGGGCGTAAGGGGAGGCAGCAGCAAGAAGGGCGGCGGGGGGGGGGGGAATGCGGGGTGTGTGCACGATGTCAGTCTTCGTTCGGTCCAGGTAGGCAGGGCGGGCGCGCGGTTGGTCGCTTCACTCACCACTGTACGCCCGTCCCAATGGGCAGCGTGAACATGGGCAGAAAGATGAGGCTGTTTGCGCCGAGCGACGGATGGGAGGAGCGGAGCGGAGAGGAGAGGAGAGGAGAGGAGAGGAGAGGAGAGGAGAGGAGAGGAGAGGAGAGGAGAGGAGAGGAGAGGAGAGGAGAGGAGAGGAGAGGAGAGGAGAGGAGAGGAGAGGAGAGGAGAGGAGAGGAGAGGAGAGGAGAGGAGAGGAGAGGAGAGGAGAGGAGAGGAGAGGAGAGGAGAGGAGAGGAGGAGGAGGAGGAGGAGGAGAGGAGGAGGAGGAGGAGGAGGAGGAGGAGAGGAGGAGGAG